>NW_012115932.1:9546413-9576579 GCF_000951035.1 Colobus angolensis palliatus | reverse complement strand
ACACCACCCAGCTAATTTTTGTATTTTTAGTAGAGATGTGGTTTCACCATGTTGGCCAGGATGGTCTCAATCTCTTGACCTCATGATCCACCCATCTCAGCCTCCCAAAGTGCTGGGATTATGGGCATGGGCCACAGCATTTGGCTGATACTTTTCATATCTAATAATGATGACAACTCAAATTACTAGGAAAGAGATGAACTTTTAATATTAATGGGACAACTGGGCATTTTTACAAAAACATACGATCTACAAACAAAACCAATCTATGAACAAAAACTGTAATTTGCAACAACAAAATTATGATCATACTGCACACCATATACAAGAATCAACTGCAAATGAACAATAGATCAAAATGTAAAAAAAAAAAAGTAAACCATAAGAGTAATAGAAGAAGAAATTATGCGTGAATTCCCCTTTAACATCAGTGTAGAAATGTCTTCTAATTATGACCCGAAAGTCCAGAGGCAATGAAAAGATTGATAAATTTTACTATGTAAATATTTTGCCTTACATAAAACATCATGAATAAATATAAAAGACAACTGAAGATAGGGGAGAACATTTTGTCACACATATTCCAGAAAAAAAAAGGTTTATATCCCTAACATATAATTTTTAAAACTTAAAGACCATCAAAACCCAATAGAAAAATGAGAAAAAGATATGAACAGACAATTAACAAAAAAGTTTAATAAAATGGCCCTTAGGCTTACGAAAATATGTTCAAACCCACTGATATTTAGAGAAATACAAATTAACATTGAGATACGATTTATTAACTCTCAGACTGGCAATTTCTTTTATAACATGAAAACAGTTTCTGTGGGATTACTGGAGAATCAGACATTTTCATACACTGCTAGAGAATATAGCAATACCTAATAAAACTGCATAGGTACTTACTTTTTGACTCAGCAATTTTACTTTTAGAAATTTACCCTCATGATACATTCTCAATAACGCAAAAATATATTTGCACAAGGTTATTTATTGCAGCATTGTTTGTAATTTCAAAAATACAAAACTCTTCCAAGTGACCATACATGGTAGACTGGTCAATAAGAGATGATACGTTTGAAAAATGGAGTATGATAGACCAATACAAAACTGAAAAAAAACCTCAATGGACTGAAATGGGATTATTTACAAGACACGTTTAAAGTAATAAAAGATGGCAAAACAAAGAATATTTATAGAGCAGTAGCTTTTGGCTGGGTGCTGTGGCTCACACCTGTAATCTCAGAACTTTAGGAGGCTGAGGTGGGTGGATCATGAGGTCAGGAGATCGAGACCACCCTGGCTAACGCGGTGAAACCCCATCTCTACTAAAAATACAAAAAATTAGCTGGGCGTGGTGGCATGCACTGGTCGTCCCAGCTACTTGGGAGGCTGAGGCAGGAGAATCGCTTGAACCTGGGAGGTAGAGGTTGCAGTGAGCCAAGATTGCACCACTGCACTCCAGCCTGGGTGACAGAGCAAGACTCCAACTCCGAAAAAAAAAAAAAAAATTGAGATAAAATATATATGCACCTGATTATTAGTGTAAAAAAAAAAGTGTACTTAGGAAGATTAAACCAAAACCTAATAAAACTAAATCAAAAACTAAAGAGGGTGGAAATGGAGGGTAAAATGAAAGAATGGCAATGAGGCAGAATGGGTAAGAGGGGAGTGACACTTCTCTGAATTTATGTCTTTAGTTAATTCTGATTTTAGCACCATGGTGGTATTTTACATACTCAAATACATAAAAATGAAAATCAACCAGAATGTGAGGAGACCCAAAATTGAAGATAAAAAATAAAAAATAAGACTATCTATTGCAAATAAAAAACATAACTGCACTTATAGGGGAGGGTAGAGAAACAAACCTAAGTAACCTGGGAAAACAATATGTCAAGTCTATGTACCTAGCATAAATACAAAAAGAACGATACACAAATATTATATTCAACTTAGTACATCTGTTTGCCATAGAAATCTCGGTTAGCAATTATCAAGTTGCTCTAGCAATTCTGAAATTACTTTATGGAAATTAAGTCAACAAAATAAAAGTATATGGTTGCAAGAAGATTGAGAGAAGATAGTGTAATAGGAAGCACCAGAAATCTGTATCCCTACCTAGAGAACAATTACATTGTCACAATCTGTCTGATAAAACTATTTTGGAACTCTGGAGTCTATTGCAGACTTGCAATTCCTAGGAGAAATCTTAGGTAGTAAACTGAAGTTTAATCAACTTTAATTCTTATCAACTGTTACCAATCTCTACCCCTTACTAAGGGGTAGCTCAGTACTTAGTAGCATGTGCACATTCCTGGCACAGCTTGCATTCAGCTTGCTGGAGCCAGGGTAGACAATAAAGTATCTGTCCCCCAAAACATTGTGGATCTCTGTTCTGACTGTTGAATACTGCTTCTGATCATGGAGGTCCTGACACAGAGATGGGTAGCCATTGTTGTACCTCCCACATTCCCTTTCCACAAACTCCTCCTCTTCTGGCCACGCAACTTCTGACTTAAGGTGTCTGTGTTCTTTCCCCTCCCCCTTCATATTTCTGTTTTACCATTTTTGGAAGCTAGAACATTCAAAAGCAACCGCATACACAGCAAAAATAAGGAAGTCACTGTGCATGCCTGGGGAAAGGCACAACCTCAAAGGATCCTGAAAGATCTTAAGTTTACACCTCATATGATCTTCACTATAGGGACAGACTACGACATCATACAAACAAAAGTTAAAAAAAAAAAAAAAACAGCAAACCTTGGGAAAGGATAATTTGATTTTCAGAATATCACATTATTAGATTCAAATGTCAAGTTTTCGAAAAGGCATTTTCGAAAAGGCATTTTCAGCAAGGCATTTTTCATAAGGCATACAAAGAAATAGAGAAGTATCGATTGTTAAAAGAGAAAGGTAAAGGAAGAAAAACTGTTTCTAAAAGATTTCATAGTAGATCTACTAGATAAATACTTTAAAACAACTATCTTAATGATACTCAAGGAACTGAAATATCAATAAAGAGAAAATCTTAAAAGAAACCAAAAAGTAATTCTAGGGCTGAAAACTACAATAATTGAAGTAAAAAAAAAAACACTGAAGAAACTCAAAGACATATTTCAACAGGAAGAAACTTGAAGACAGGACAATAAGAAATTATCATATTCAAGAAACTGAAAGAGAAAAAAAAGAAAAGTGAGCAGAGTGGAAGAAACCTATGGGTTTCTTGTGAAACCCATCAAGTGATCAACATGTCTATTGGGAAAGTCCCAGGGGTAGAAGGAAAGGGAAAGAGACAGAATATCTGAGGAAATAAGGCTGAAAACTTTTTAAATTTGACAAAAGATATAGAAACAACTAAGACACTCAACAAACTCCAAGTAGGATGAATTCAGAGACCCATACTGAGTGACAAACACCAAGAATTTTGAATGTAGCAAGAAATAAGATACTCCTCACATACAAGGAGTCTTCAATGAGATTATCAGTAGAGTTCTCATCAGAACTTTGGACATCAGAAGGCAGTGGGGTGATATATTTACATTCAAAGTGCTAAAAGAAATAAAAAGCTATTTTCCAAGAATCCTATATCCAGCAAAAACTATCCTTTAAAACTAAGGGAGATATTAAGAGATTCACACATGAACAAAGTGTATTACCTGTAGACTTACTCTGCAAAATAATACTAAGGGGACTTGTGCAGGATGAAATAAAAGGATAGTAGAAGTAACTCAAAGCTATACGAAAAAATAAAGATATCAGTAAAGGTAAATACATGGGCAATTATAATTTTTTTTTTTTTTTTTTTTTTTTTTTTGAGACAGTCTCGCTCTGTCACCAGGCTGGGCTGGAGTGCAGTGGCTCAGTCTCAGCTCACTGCAATCTCCACCTCCTGGGTTTAAGCGATTCCCTTGCCTCAGCCCCCCTGAGTAGCTGGGACTATAGGCACATACTACCACTCCGGATTCATTTATTTTTTTTCCGCAGTAGAGACGGGGTTTCACCATGTTGCCCAGGATGGTCTCAGTCTTCTGACTTCACGATCCACCCACGTCAGCCTCCTAAAGTTCTGGGATTTACAGGCGTGAGCCACCGCGCCCAGTTGTAAAATTTAATATTACTGTAATGATGGTATGCAATTTCACTTCTAGTTTTCTACATGATTAAAGAGACTAATAAATCTTTGATAGTAAAACAACCATTTGTCTAAAAGTTAGTATTATTATAACTTTCATTTGTAACTCCATATTTTGTTTCATATATAATTTAAGCAACTGATGCATTAAAAATATCAACTGATGTTTTGGGGCACACAATTTATAACAACATAATTTTGTGACAACAACTAAAAGGAGCAGGGATGAAGTTGTTGAAAGAGTAGAGTTTTATTAGAGTTTTGTCTCATATGCTATTAATGTTAAGCTGGTAAAAATTTCAACTGTGTTATAACTTTAGGATATTAAGTGAAATCCCTGTTAACCATAAAGAAACAGCAAATATACACAAAAGGAAATGAGAAATTAATTTAAGTGTTTCACTACCAAAGAAACATACAAAATACATCAGTAATGAAAGGTGGCACAAAATACTATATAGAAAGCAAATATCAAAATGAAGTAAATCCCTCCATATCAGTAATTATTTTAAATGCAAATATATTAAACTACCCAATCAACAGACAGTTTGGCAGAATAGATTTTGAAAAAATTACTATCCAGCTATATGTTGCTTACAAGCAACTCACTTTAGATTCAAAGACATGCAAAAGTTGACCATAAAAAGATTAAAAAAAAAATACCATGCAAATAGTAACCAAATTGAGCAGGGGTAGGCAATTACTCAAAATCTTAAAAGTAGGATTACTGTATGATTCAGCAATTCCATTTCTGGGTATATGCACAAACGAACTGAAAGCAGAGCCTCAAAGAGAGGTGCATGCATGTTCATAGCAGCATTATTTCCAATAGCTAAAAATATGTACAAAACTCAAGTGTCCATTGACAGAGGAATGGATAAGCAGTAGTATACACATATGATGAATTATTACTTAGCTTTAAATATGCTAAGGTAAAATAAGCTTTCCAAGAAACAAAAACCCTATGATTCTACTTAAATGAATTACTTAGAATATTGAAAAATCAGACAGAAAGTAGAATGATAGTTACTAGGGGTTGGGGTAAAAGGGGGATGGTGATTTGTTTAGTGGGTGTAGAGTTTCAGTTTTGCAATATTAAAACGTGTCTAGAGATGGATGGTGACAATAATTTCACAACATTAGAATTGTACTTAACGTCCCTGAAATGTACATAGTTCCCCCTTGGTATTTGTGGGGGATTGGTTCCAGGACCCCACACAGATACCAAAGTTCATAAATGCTCAAGCACCTTACATAAAATGGTATATTTGCATATAATATATGCCTGTCCTTCTGTTTACTTTAAATCATCTCCAGATTACTTAAGAGTATCTAACATAATGTAAATGCCATATAAATAGTTTCTATATATTTTAATTTGTATTTTTTTTTATTTTCAAATATTTTCAATCATGAACCTGTGGATATGGAGAGTTGACTGTACTTAAAAATGGTTAAGATAGTAAGTTTTACGTTTTATATATTTTACCACAAGAAAAAATGGGGGAAAAAAAAGAATACCTCTTACAAGAACTCTCATAGCAGCATTATTCATAAGTCAAAAAGTTGAAACATCCTAAATATCAATGGAGGAATGGATAAACAAAATGTGGAATAGCAACGCAAGGGAATATTATTCAGTGATGAAAAGGAATGAAGTACTGAAACATGCTATATGACATGAGTAAATGTTGAAATTATTCTAACTGAAAGAATCCAAAGACCACACATTTTCCTCTACATGAAGTGTTCAAAATAGGGAAATCTATTTTAATAGAAAGTAATCAGTTATTATATGGGGCTGAGGATTGAAGGAGGTGTTGGGAATGGGGACCCACAGTAGTAAGTTGGGATTTCTTTTTGGTGTAACAAAAGTTCTAAAATTAAATTATATTGATGGCTGTACAATTCTGTGAATACACTAAAAAAAAAAAAATCAGTAAACTGCCTACTTGAATCTGGTTAACAAATGGCATATAAATTACATGTCAATAATGTGGTAAAAACCTCAGCAACTCTTTCCCCTCAAAAAGAAAAATGTCATAAAAACTCAGAGGACTTATTTTTAAATACTAAATAAGTAAAAATAAAATAATAAGTATGTGGTTAATGTAATCCAGATACTTACTGTTGGAGAAAGGACTTAGGTAAACAGAGATGATACAAAATCACTTCTTTGATATTGTTGCCCAAAGCTACATTATCTTATTTTAATCATAAGGAATGTTAGACTACTACAAATTGAGGAACATTCTATAAATTAACTAGTGAACCCATGTCAAAATTGTAGACTCAAGAAAAAGAGGCTGAAGAACTGCCCTAGATTAGAAGAAAAGCAGAAAATATGAAAACAAAATGCAGTGTGGGATTCTGGATTTTAAACTAGGACAGAAAGAAAAGACATTACTAGAACAATTTGTGAAATTTGGGTAAGACCAGGAGATTAGTAAATAGAATGTTTCCAAAATTAATTTCATGGTTTTGATAGTTTTGTTGTACAGTAGTTACATAAAATGTTAAAATTTGGAGAATCTCTATAAAGGCATATGGAATATATTTGTATTTTCAGTTTTTCTAAAACTGAAATCAAATAAAAATAAAAGGCTAAAATATAACATTATTAAAAAATAAATGGTCTCAATTAAGTACAAATTAGTCTGCAATGGTAGAAAAATAAGCAATCAAGTATAAAAAGAAGGTAAATAAACCACTTATGCTATTAAAGATTTAAGGGATTGGAAGATCTATAAGATTTACTTGCGTTTCTATAAGCATTGTGTTCTGACTATACAATCTAAAATCACTTCTGAGACTAAGTAACCTGTGTAAAATTTGAGAAGAAAAAATATCCTTAAGAAAGGTGTGATCACACCTAAAGACATATCTTTCAGCATGATTTCTTAAGATTGAAATCACATCACTAAGTCTGATAATGATATTGTACCTTTGGAAGTTTACAGAGTTTAGGTGCTTCTAAAGGTAAACAGAATGTCAACAAAATAGAAGTCTAATTATGGAGCCATTTAAAAGTATAGAAATATTCAATTTCTGATGTTAAAAAGTATAAACATTTTCTTAGTAGACTATATTAACCAAGATGCTATCATTTAACCCAAATCCTAGAAAACTACCTCTGTAATATCTATGTATATGTGTTTTCAGGTTCTAAAAAGATAAATCATTTCTAGAAAGCCTTCAGTATGTGTTTCTCTATATACCTGTACACACACGTTTTCTTAAAATTTTCTTCCAGAGATCTGCTGAGATTTTAGTTTTCTATGCCTACAGTTTAATTGACTTACACACTTAGTGAAGTCTTTTGATCCCCGCAGTTTCTTCATGTACTAGACTCTACAATACCTATGCTATATTGCCAATTTAAAACTGAAAATCCTACCATTCTAATTTAAACCTTCCCATCCTATATCTGAGAGTTATGGTTGAGATTATCAATTGACATGAGGCTCTTGAAAGCATTTGGGAAAGAAATAATTATTTTAGTTTGTTGAAGTATGGATTGAGTAGGTGACAACAATTTAGTAAGCTTACTATTAAAAACTACAAATACATTTTTCACATTCTCTAAGTAGTTATTATTACAGAAGGGAGCAGTGGAATAAGATCCATGATTTTAGAATATACATATGATGGAAATTAATGATCAAGTGACTATATAGTTCAAGCAAGACTTTCATCATATAGTAGAAAAAAGTCTAGATTTTCAACTAGCAAACACATTCAACTCAACATCATGAAATACTGAGTTCTATTTGCTTGCGTAAACTTAGTTTTCCTCTTGCATTTGCAGCAGTGTAGCATTCTGATTACAGGCATTTCAGGGATCCATGATGGCCTCCAGACTATTTCTTTTCTATTAGTCAGAAAGAGGCTGAGCTATTCTAACACAATTTAATCATGTTTCTTCCACAGCTGTATGGATGATTTTAATGTCAACAGGTCTAGAGCCTGCTCACCAGATACAGAGGTGGAAATAAAGTACTGACTCTTGAATGGCAAGACACAAGCTGTGCGAAGACCATGATAAGAGAATGAGCTTTCGTTCTCCGCTTAACCAGTTCTGTTCCTCTCCTTTATCCTCCCCTCTGTTTACTTGGCACATCACTGCCACTCAGTACAGCCCATGGATTGTAAAGAGGATTACTTTATTGTTGACAAGGAAATAGGAGGCTCATATTCTTCTGTAGAAATGTAGTACTCAAAATACAGTACTACTCTTTACTGATAACATGTTATGAAACTTTTTTTCAATAATTTCCTCTGAAGAAAATACAGGCATTTATACATAACCCCCACTGAACTCCAAGTACTCTTGTACTTATGAAGAATACACACACATTCATTAATAACATGGTTATCAACTATATCAGAGCATGGTCATAAAAGGGAAATCATCCTCACCATGAATAAACTTATGTCTAATATGTAAAGGCAGAAAATAAGTACAAATACAGTTAAGTACAATTTGAAGGGGAGAAAAATACTCTTTAGGTGATAAATGTGTTGTTGCAATAGAGAATAACGCATCTTAGATAGCCTGGCCAGCAAGAGCTTGTCTAAGATGGTAACATTTAAGAGAAAAATAGAGTGATCTAGCCACGTGATATTTGGGAGCTATTTTACAGGTCAATGTAACAGTATCTGAAAATGCTCTAGGTTATGTTGTAGAAACTGATAAAAGGCTAGACTTGATGGAAAGCAGTATCCATGAAAAGAGTAGTTTTATATGTGGTTGGGATGATAGGTAATACCTATCACCTATTATAATAATAATAAGCTGTGGCATGGAGCTTTCTTTTATTTCTTCTTCTAAGTGCAATGTGAGGAAAGTGATGGGTTTTAAGTAGTGGACTGTCATGGTTGAATTCATCAAAATTCTAGCTGTTGTGTGGAGTATGGATTAAGTAAGGCAAGTAACGAAATTCGAAGTAACAGCTAGAAAGATAGATCATGTTGGACTGGATTATGCTAGTGATCGTAGAAATATAAAAAAGGTCTAGTTATTTCAGGTAATGTTGGCATTGTAACAGGACTTGCTGCTTGTCTGGATGGTAGGAATTCAGAAGAAAATGTCCAAAATAACTCTAAGATTCTGGTTTAAGTACGAGATCTGTAGCAATGACATTTTCTAAAATAGCTCTAAAATTCATTATAGGAAAAAAATTGTTTTGTGAGTTTTATTAATGACTTCTAATGTCTCTACGAAATCTCATGGAAGTGACCAGCTACCACTTGAAAATACGCTCAAGCTGACTAGTCATTAGGCAAATGCAAATCTAAACCACAATAATGTATCACTTCATACCATCAAGGATGTTAACATTTTTAAAAAAGACAAAGAAAATAAGTGTTGGCAAGGATATAGAGAAACCAGAACCTTCATATATTCCCAGTGAGAAAATAAAATGCTTCAGCCACCATGGAAAACAGTTTGGTGGTTTCTCAAAAAGTTAAACAGAGGATTACCATATTAACTAGTAATTACACTTTTAAGTATATACCCAATAACAACAAAAATAAAACAGGTACTGAAACAAATACAAATGCACACACACATTGATAGCAGCACTATTCAAAAGACAAAAGCTGAAAATAGCCCAAGTACACGTTAATGGATGAATGAGTAAGCAAATTGTAGTAAATACATGCAATGAGATGTTATTCAGCATGTATTCGGGTGTTAGAGTGAAGAATTGATACATGCTACAGTGTGGAAGAACCTCAGAAATATTAAGCTGAGTGAATGCAGCCAGACACAAAAAGTCACTCACTGTATAATTCCATTTACTTCTAGAATATCCTGAATAGATAAATCAATGGGAAGACAGAATGCAAATTGGTAGTTAGCAGGGGCAGGGAATAATCGGGAGCAACTGCTTAATCGGTGCAGCCTTTCCTTTTGGGGTGATGAAAATGTTTTAGAACTAGATAGATGTAGTGGGTGCACGATACTGGGAATGTATGAACTAAATGCCATTGGAAGGTTCACTTCAAAAATGGAGAATTTTATGTTATGTAAATTTTACCTCAATTAAAAAGACACTCACAGAAATGTGATTTTGTACTTTGAGATAAAGGTAATTTCCAAAGCCAACAAGTCATCAGTACATCATCCATTTAACCATTTATTCGTTGAACAAATACTAAGATTCTATCAGATTCTGGCGGGCGCAGTGGCTCACGCCTGTAATCCCAGCACTTTGGGAGGCTGAGGAGGGCGGATCACGAGGTCAGAAGACAGAGATCATCCTGGCTAACATGGTGAAATCCCGTCTCTACTAAAAATGCAAAAACTTAGCTGGGCGTGATAGCGAGCGCCTATAATCCCAGCTACTCAGGAGGCTGGGGCAGGAGAATGGCGTGAACCCGGGAGGCGGAGCTCGCAGTGAGCCCAGATCGCGCCACTGCACTCCAGCCTGGGTGACAGAGACTCTGTCTCAAAAAAAAAAAAAAAAAAGATTCTACCAGATGCTGGCTCCCACTATTTGGAGATAATTATAATATCCCCAATGTATAATCTGCCTTCAAAGAAGAGACTACATAGTAGGTGAAGAGAAACATGCATGTATATATATATACAGGCATATATGTGTATATGCACACATGTTAACATATAAATATTTTTGGAATATTCTGGAAAAATTGTTTTCCAGTCTGCCAACAGGCACACTGACACCTACCCCCACTGTCTTACATGGGTCGCATGAGAAAACATATAAACATCCTTTGTGGAGGACCTGCCAGCTAACATACTGGCATATGCTCAATAGTCTCTTTCCCATTGGCTTCTCCCTCTCATTAATTTCCCCACTCATATCAAACAAGGAACAAAGCTAGTTTTACATTTTAAAATACAATGTTTTCACCACTGGTGGTCATTTCTCTGATATCTGACATTTTTGCCCAATTTTTTCTTTGGTTCAAGCTATTTGTACCTTTCTAAAATACTGAAGATATCTTAGGGACTATTCACTTAGAATTCTACAAATTGAAGAAATTAAAGGTTGCAGTACATGTAAATAGTCATCCTTTACCAAGCTAGTTAATTCACATTCAGCCAAGACCTTTGGGCACCCAGTCAAGGTCTAGTGGTGTTTGTGGCATCCTGCATTTTGCTGCATCTGTGGAAGCTTATAGTTAAAAGTGAAACAGTATAAAGTCTAATTTCTAAAAGGCCAAACCCATAAATTACATATCTGGATTTCTAATTATCATTACATGCAACTAATCATCTAATTCTTTACAGAAAAATTTTTATAAGCCTCTTGAAGTTTCCAAAGATTTTTTTCCTGAAGAAAAAGATATTGCAACTCTAGATTCAACATGCAAAACTTAGTTTGAAATCTCTAATTACGTCTACTAAAAAAGATATAAAACAAGTAAAAGGTAGAAATACAAAATGTTATATAGAAAGGCAATAATATAGAACTCTGGAGTGGCTGCTAATAGCATTTTTGTATGTTTTCTTGCTGTTTCTTTTTCATACTGAAGTTTATCTTTCAAGTTCCAGCTCCCAGGTGAACTGAATACAGCTCCAGTCTGAATTCCATGTCTCATTTGGAACTTTGAACAAAAACCAAGAGATACTGTAACTAATCTTTAGCACATCTGGCCGGTAGGCACCCAGTCTTTAATTCCATCCCTGAAATGGCAATCTTACTAAAAATAGATGACTAGACCTTCCTTTGACTTCTCCCTCCTGTCCAGATACACAAGCCCTCTTGCTGACATTCCAGGGTTATTAATTAAAATGAACAAATATAGTTGAACACACATCTCTAAATGATCTCTATAGACTTGTGCTCCAGGGATGGCAGATTCATTCAGATATTGGAAGGACTTTCTACCAAAGAAGACAAAAGAAGGAGAAAGGCATTCCTTTATTCAACAGGCAATTAGAGAGTACCAACTGGGAATGCTGGGACTAGGCTAAGTGGGAAGAGGTAGGTTCTAATCCTGCCGCATGCACTACTCAGTTTGGTTAGGGAGAAAATATACAAACCAATTACACCTACATTGATAGCTATGATGATAGTCTAGAGGTGGCAGAGGAAATCAGATGGAAATATTGAAGACTGAATAGATGCTGGAAGGTAAAGGAATGAGAAGAGAGAACAATGCAAGTATTTAAAGCAAAAAGAATATGGAAAGCCAGGGGACCTAGGCACAGTGTGCACAGTCCTTTTACAGGAAATCTAAGGAATTCATGATGAATGGAGCAAAGGGTACTGGTTAGGCCAGGTGCAGTGGCTCACGTCTATAATCCCAGCATTTTGGGAGGCCAAGAAGGATGGATCACCTGAGCTCAAGAGTTTAAGACCAGCCTTGGCAACATAGGGAGACCCCATCTCTACAAAAAGTTTAAAAATTAGCTGGATATTGTGGCACACCTGTGGTTCCAGCTGCTCAGGAGCCTGGGAGGTCGAGGATGCAGTGAGCTGTGATCACATGGTGGCACTCCAGCCTGGGAGACAGAACGAAATCCCATCTCTTAAAGAAAAGGGGGATACGGGTTAGAGGGAATAGAATGTCTAGAGATGAGTAAGAGAAGATAAAATCAAGATCATTTAAAACTTTGAGAGTGGGCTTAGTAGGTTGGACATGAACACAAGGACGCCATCTTTTAATAAGGCATGAGTACCAGCGTCTGGGAAGGAGCATGAGAGAGAAAGGGATACAGGATGGGAGGCAGTCCATGAATAGCAGCCAGCCCAACAGTGGCTATCTCCTGGCCTTTCTCCCACTTCCCTAGTTCACGTTCAATTCTTAGTTCTTTTATATTTAATCAATATTTTCTGATCATCGATTGTATGATGAGGAAGATACTTCAGAGGGACAAGAATGAAAGTAACAGACATCATTCATGCACATCCTGGGGCTTAGAGTTTGTCGAGATAGACAAGTCTATACGTAATTATAAAACACAGTGACTAGGCCCTAGAAGGAGATCACAGGGGGCTTTGTGAAAAAGGGAAAAGAGAATACATCATGCTTCGGTGTTATGAGCGGGAGAGGTCGGGGGAGTCTTTGAGTGGAAGTTTAATGCTTTTTGGTTAAAAGTTATTCAGGAAGGAATATTATAGACAAAGGGACAAGTGCAGAACAGACAAGGAGTGAGGGTGGAAGAAAGTGAGGTTTTGTGAGATCTAAGGTTAACTGAGCAGTTTTTTTAGAGTTTGCAACAATTAGAGAAGCCCTCGCCCTTTAGGAGTCCTCCCAGAGATCTGACCCTCGTCCTAGTACAGCCTGTTGCTGGAGAAGACCATAAGGACCCTGCAGTGGTCAAGAAGTGGGGTCAGAGGGTCAAGTCCAACCACTCTCTCCACGGTGACCCGTCTGACCCAGTAACTCCTAAGTCCTCTCCTCCTGCCTCCCTTTCCTCTCCTATTTGCTCTTTCTCCCATCACCCAGTTCTGATTTCTCTCTCTGCTTCTCTTCCTCCAATAACGCACACTAGCGAGGAACTGGTTTCCTTCTTAAAAGAATACATTCATATTCCCAAGTTCTATTTTGGTGAGGGAAACATGATTACCTATACATTAAAAGACAAAAAACAAAAAAGAAAACCAGCCAAAGGTCAGTGTTTTTCTCGAATGTGGTTCTGCACTGATTCTTAACGTAGACTTAAAGAGAAGGGGAAAAAGCCAGGCGTGGTAGCTCATGCTTGTAATCCCAGCACTTAGGGAGGCCGAAGTGGGCAGATCACCAGGTCAGGAGATTGAGATCACCCTGGCTAACACGGTGAAATCCCGTTTCTACCAAAAATACAAAATATTAGCCAGGCATGGTGGCATGCCTACACGTGGCATGACTACAAGTCCCAGCTACTCGGAAGGCTGAGGAAGGAGAATCGCTTGAACCCAGGAGGAGGAGGTTGCAGTGAGCAGAGATCATGCCACTGTACTCCAGCCTGGGCAACAGAGCAAGACCCTGTCTTAAAAAAAAAATGGGGGTGGGGGAGACAGAAAAATATCTCCCTACGCCTCAGTTGTCTATAGTCCTGATTTCTCTCCTGACTTGAATAACAGCCACGAATGTGTATTTAAGCACAATCAGTAAGGAGCTACCAATGGCATTTTTAGCAGTCTTTAAGCGATCCCTGTTTTCATATATTTCATAATCGAATTTCACTTAAAACACGTTCTCCTATTGTACAGATCAGTATTAGTATTTTACTGTATGGAATTTAGTGTGCTATCATAGTTCATGGCTGGATCTTGCCTGAAACTACCTATTTTCTGAAGATGTGCTAATATAGGTGTAAAGACAAAAGTATAGAATATCTGGTCAAAAGAGCACAGACTTAGGCCTTGGACAGATTTACAGATAAACTGCATCTTTATCACTTACAGTTTTGCCACTTTGGGCAGTTTTTTATTCTACAAGATTTACTGAATTTATGAAATTAATATGATAAATATTTTCTTAACCTGTACCTTGAATATTTCCTTGAGATCCCCTGACCAGCCTACCTGCTGCCTTTTCTTCAAAAACATCCATTTAGTGCCAGATAGGTACTGACAAGCCAGCAAGCTGGATGTGAAGTTCATTTTATTTATTTTTTGGGGGAGATAGTCTCGCTATGTCACCCAGGCTGGAGTGCAATGGCACAACCTCAGCTCACAGCAACATCTGCCTCCCAGGTTCAAGCTATTATCATGCCTCAGCCACCTGAGTAGCTGGGATTACAGGTGCATGCCATCAAGCCTGGCTGTGTGTATGTGTCTGGGTGTGCGAGTGTGTGTGTGTGCACGCACGTGTGTATTTTTAGTAGAGACAGGGTTTCGCCATGTTGGCGGTTGGTCTCAAACTCCTGACCTCAAGGGATCCTTCCACCTCAGCCTTCCAAAGAGTTAGGATTACAGGTGTGTGCCACCATGTCCCACCAATTGGCTGTGAGGTTTAAAAGAGATATGTGAGGTACTGGGTCTAGTGCTTGGCACATAATAAGCACCCAATAAAAGCCAATTATTTTATTATTGCTCAAGACTGTTTATCAGTGTTCCAAGCAAACATTTGCATAGCTTCTGAAAAACAGAATGCTTAGCTTACTTGATATGTTGTATGTATGTCACATCAGCTTGATACTCTTTTCATTTATTGCTGATTAACTGTACATTCTTAGAAGCTAAAAATACATTGGTACAAACCTGTTACTTTTCACCTGTAGAAAGCACATTAGCAGTTTCAAAAACAAATTATTGGTTGATTTCTAAACGTTGGAGGTAAAAATTCTTGTTAAACTACAGAAAGGTAGAACTGATAAATTTTTAAATCATTGCTTTTTAAAGTAACAGCTCACTCTTTAAAAATTTAATGTGTATTGCAAAGACAATATAAAAAATGTTATACATGAGTCTAAAATGATAAAAATGTCATTAAGACCTTCATGGATTTTTCTCTAGCCTAAGTAATCCTAGTAAACCCTACAGATTGAAGAATGCATCTTCAATCATTTCACTGCATTTGCTCTTGATTGTGGTTTCCCCCACCAGCATTTCTTACTAATACATCTTTCTTAAAAGAACGACATTAAATGGGAAGGCTTTAAATGAAAGTGACTTGTCAAGGGGACTGGCTTAGATCCTGATTTTATGGATTTTACTTGTTTTAATTATATTGAATATGTCTAGTATGTGCTTTACTGTTTCAAAGGAGTCAGCATCTCCATTTTCAAAGATTTGTAAATATAAGAAACCCATTGCAGTAATTTTTGTTATGCAAATTTCTGTTAGAAAGAACAGGCTCTCAAGGTACTAAAATTTAAGTAGCCCTATTTCTGACCTGAGATTAATATGGGAACACAGAAAGAGTTATGGAATGAGAACAAAAAGGAATAAGCAGCACAAGGATCTGACAACACTGGTTTCTACCTCTGTGCCTGAGAAAAGGCCAGTTTCCGATTTTCTTGTCCATCCCAGGGTATACTACCACCTCTGGCCTACCAGTAGAAATGAGGTTTCCTTAGCATAATGAAAAAAGAAAATTCCCTTAAAAAGTATAGACTGCTTTCAACTTGGACACTGGTGCTAACTTGGAAGTCTGTAAGCCCAGCAGAAATGAGACATTTATTTCCTACGAAGGATTCTATTAAGGATTCTGAGTTGTTTAGATTCCAAATATTAAGCTAGAAAGTAGATATGTGAAGAGGATAAGAGAAGAGAGATACTAGAGGTAAATAATCTGGCAAAGGTAGGCACTGAAAGCTGAATTCTGGTGAAGTGGTGAGACGATATCACAAAACCAAATCTCACCTACTTCACAATTTTGCTAGCGACCAATCCTATAGCTAGAAAAGAAAAATTCCCCTTCCTCTTTCCAGTGCCCATGTTGTCCTTCCCCAAAGCAATCTGTATGATCTACCTTTCCAACCCAGTACAAGCCATCATCTGTTGAGACAGACGATCTATTTTTCCCTTAATTCACACTCAGTTATGATGGCAGATATTCCATCAGTATTATCTCTTCCAAAAGAGGAGTCTAGTTATCCAAAAAACAGAGGAGAGAAATTCAGGCAGCTGTGGTGAAAGAGTTTCTAATTTTGAATAAGGGGCTACTCCGTGTAGGGCAAGCCAGAATTGCTGGACGACTGCCATCTGCTCTTTTGAAATGTATATAGCTGATACTCATTTGCTACTCCAAACCCATTCGTTTTTCTAGATCTCAGAAGTTATTTCTCTGAATGTGGCTTTGATTTGTGGGTTGGAGGTGTAAGGGTGGGGGTGTATCTAGCCTCCAGGGCAAGTGCTACCTACTATGTACAGTCTTTCTTTTGTAAATTCTTGACAAACTTTAACATAAAAATTAATTTATAAGAAAAGTGATTACTATTGTGTCTGCTACTAAGAATATTGGGATCCCAGGTGAGGCAGAAATCTCTGTAGGAGAAAAAAACTTAATTGTTTGCAATTTTTAGTGAAGTTAATAGGAAATCACTTGGGGTAGATGCTTAATTTAGGAAGATCAACCAAATAACCTTTCATTTGTACAAGTGCTATTTTAGGATAGTAGGAACAGCTAGGACCATGATATATTCTAATAGCAAATATTCCAGAGTAATCAATTAAGGGTTTTGCCTAAATTTCTTCAGATACCATCTTCCCTGTTTCCACAGAGGAATGGTTTACAGGGCCCTTGGTGGATACCCAAATCCAAGGATGCTAATGTCCTTTTATATAAAATGGTATATCAGCATATAACCTACATACGTCCTCCTGTATACTTTTAATCATCTCTAGATTCCTATAATACCTAATACAATGTAAATGATATGTAAATAGTTACATTGTTCCCTCATGTAGCAAGAAAAAGTAGTCTATACGTGTTCAGTACAGATGCAACCATTCTTTTTTTTCCCCGCAGTATTTTCAATTCACAGTTGGTTGAATCTATGGATGTGGAATACACAGATGCAAAGGGTCAAATGTACATGGTTTTTCCCGTGAAGCAGGAATAGGGATTTGGGGAAAGGAAGAAGCTACTGTCTATCTGATGAGGAGAACCTCTCATGGCAGGTGACAGGCTGAGGGTCGGGTGAGAGGCAGTGAGCTAGAACCTTTTTGAGAGCAAAGACATCTAATACCCAAATTTAAGTTTGCCTTTCTGTGTTACCCTCTTCTTGTGTATTCAACTCTTGAGTAAAGTTTGGTGTCAGTCAAATTAGAGTCAGCTTTGTCTTAGCTAGCCTTGGGGTAGAAGAGTAGGAGTTGTGAATACATTTGAGTTCAAAGTGGGGTACAGGGAGCTGTAAGAGCCCAAGATGTTCAAGCAGCTTCCAGAAGCTCCCCTGCTACAATGCCATTTCTAGTACCACCCCAAGGCCTTCTGAATACTCAAGAGGAGGCCATGTTTCTAGAAGTCATACAGCATGATGATTCCAATGACTCAATAAGGAAAGGAAAATTAGTACTGACCCCAGAAAGCTGAAAAACTGGATATTTCTTGAGTTAAAAATAGTAATTTACATTTTTCCAGTATTTCTATGATCTAGGAATTGTGCTCTACAAGTTTGTCTCATTTAATCCTCACAGTAACTCAATGAATTGGTTATAATCATTATCACATAATCATTATAATCATTTTGAAGACGAGAGAACAAAAGTTCTCAGATTCAATATTTTGCCCAAGGTCATACAATAATGAGGGAACATCTCTATAATTCACACCCAGATCTAAACTCTTAACCACTAAAATATACTAATTTCAGCAGTATTTAATTTTTAAAACTTCAGTTTTCTCATGAGAGAAAATGAAACACAATATGCTTTTCTCAAATACAACCAAACTTGGCCCTGAGTAAGCCAATCTTCAACTCCTTTAATTCCTTTCATTTTAGATATGAAAAGGGTCATAACTCAAATTTTCCTCAGAAGATAGACGTCTGCACACATAAAGCATGACCAGGGCCCACAACACAATCCCGAGTTGCTCAGTTTTCCTCGAAGGTGCATTGAATATACCTGCCATTGAATGTTGCTATTTCCCATGATAAAGGGCCCATGTTGGTATCTCTAGTATAAAGAATGTCAGCCAGCAGTAAAAGCTAATTCCACAATTTCACTGCAGGTCCAATGTCTACAGATACATTGAATGCAGCTAGAGTTAATGGCTTTATTTCAAAGATTTTTGAACAGTTTCAAGCAGCCTTTCTTCACTAGGAATACTCTGGAAAATGTATACATCTTAGGCCAGTATCTTTAAAAAATACCTTTCTTCTGTTTTCTCATTTATCATTAGTGAGCACTACGCAGGCATTTTTTAGAAACATTACAAGGATACTGACAAATTACTGAGTCATCCAGTGATGGTAAATATTAACGTTTTTATTTGATGAGTAAATATTAGATTTAAAGGTTATCATAAATTAACAAAGCCTTTGGTGGGAATAAGAGAAACAAAAAGGGTAAGAGAAACAGGGAGAGAGAATATGTAAAGAATTCTAAAATTATAAGATATTTCCCTTTTCTGTTCTGTTCTTACTAAAAGTAGTTTCAGAATTCTTGCTTTTCTAAATTGGGATAATGATCTTTGCGTTTCTTTCATAACTTTTAATGTTTATCAGTTTTATTTTTTCTACTTTATTAGTTTTAAAGTTAAAAATCTTGCTTTGATTTCCTTCTTGCTATACCCAGTTGCTATATGAAATGTAAAACATACTACGTATTAGAGAAAAAAGCTCATTGTTAAAAACCGATAAGAATTACAATTACTTTTCACTAAAGATGTAATTATACATAGATATCTTCCAATTAGAGAAATAGCAGAGTGATGGGAGAATGAAAAAAAATCATAACCCAATGCACCCAACAATTATTTTCTCAATGACTGTAGGTTCTCAGGTCCTTTGAGATTATGCAAGTCAGAACTTCCTTGGATTTACATATAACTTAGTATTTTTATATGCATCACCTAAAACAAAAGTAGAATAGATAATCACAAATACTACATTCAAAATTCTCATTATATCTGCCACTGCATTTTAGTGGATATCTTTAGACTTTAGTCAAAGCACCTCTCCTGGTCATAGAAGTATTTGTCATCCCTGATCACCATATCCTTAGCTACAAGGATTAATATGTACTAAACTTTAATGGGCCACTGTTAGAGAATTACATGTTTACTATTGTGATGGTTTGTAAAGATATTAATGAGTTCTAGTAATTTATTGGTATAGATCGCATATTCTACATTTATAAAATGTAACACTAGAAAAGCCATATTTCCTGACCTTCAAAATCATGCTCACAATAGAGATAAATGTATTTGTAAACCTGCTTTTAAAAAATATAAGCAATATCCTACAGAACTCCTTTAATGTTTTTGTGATTTTTATCGAGTAGCTTAAAACTTACACAATGAGTAATATACACTTGATGTGTGATTTAAATTAAATGACTAAAACATTTTTATCATTTTGTTACATAAAGTACATTCAAGTTATTGGCAGATGTTTAATTTCCAAATCAATAGGCCACTTTCTCGGGCTTCTAAGTACGATGATTGTCTATTAAGCTCGTGAAATTCATACTTTGAACAAATGGAATACTGACCCAGAAGGCTTATTTATGAGTTTTCTTTTTTCTCCCCAACTCAAATAATTTTTAATTGGAACTTTTATTTAGTAAGCTGGGTCAGATTATGTGGACATAGTATTGACCCCAGCCTACTAGAGACGAGAAAGCATTTCAGTCACAGGAAGCAAAGTAGATTGATGGCTACTATCATCTGGTCAAACAATATTAATCCACCATCAAATTAAAGGAGCACCAAAAGAGATGACTGTTATTTTAAAGAACCAATCACAGCCCAAATGATGGCATCCATCTTGAGATACATTTCTTCGTCTCCTCCAAAGGTGATGTATTTTTAAGTTTTAGCACCGAAATGACAGCGAATCACTGATAGAATGAGGGACTCTTAGAGATGTTCTTCAAATATTTCAAAGGGAATAAAAACAAGAAAATGAATTCATGAAGTTGTGACATCTCAAATTGTTATATCTGTAGTAAATAATTATCTTTTCATAGTCAGTAGAGGGTGTCTATGGAATTTACCCCTGAACAATTTCCTGACCACATTCAGCCTCTACCATCATCTCCCGAGCAAAGAAAGTTTTAAAATTAGGGCACCCCTGCAGATGGGGAATTAATGAAAATGAACATGTCTATGTGAAATAGTTTAGGAATTATGCTTTTGATTATGAAAAAACTTAAACATTTATAGATAAAATAATTAGAACCCCTATGTACACATCACCCAATTTCAGCAGACATTAATTTTCTGCTCTTTGGCTTCTTATATCCCTCCATTTACCACCCCTCCCTGACCACCAGCACCCCTCTACACTCATGCTGCAACCTTTGTTTGCTGCCTTTTTTTTTGAGGCAGAGTCTTGCTCTGTCACCCAGGCTGGAATACAATGACACGATCTCGGCTCACTGCAACTTCCACTTCCCAGGTTCAAGTGATTCTCCTGCCTCAGGCTCCTGAGTAGCTGGGATTACAGGCGCCTGCCATTATGCCCATCTAATTTTTGTATTTTTAGTAGAGACAGGGTTTCATCATGTTGGCCAGGCTGGTCTTGAACTCCTGACCTCAGGTGATTTGCCCGCCTCAGGCTCCCAAAGTGCTGGAATTACAGGCATGAGCCACCATGCCCAGCCCATTGTTAGCTTCTTGCTGAAGTGGACAAAGCAAAGCTCAAATATCTTATAATTTCACCTGTAGTTACTATTGTATTTCTGAAAGACTTAAAAATTAAACCAAAATATTCTCCCATTTAAAGAAACTAACACAAAAATGTCATAACTATTATTTATTACCCAAAGTTTTGAATTGTCCCCAAATGTCTCAACATGTCTTTTTCCAGGTAGTTTATCTGAATGGATTTTTGTTGGTTTCCAATAGAATGACACTATTGTATTTATGGCATGACATTATATAAGATCCAATAAAAGTGTATGAATAATATTTCCTAAACATATTAATTTCCTAATTAACTTTATCCTCATAAAATTCCTGATTAAAAATTTTTTAAAAATCACATTTTTTGTATGATAAAATAAGTAGTAATCCCGCAAGTCAAGTCAATATTAAAAGTTAATAGAAATCATAAGACTCAAGGAGTTACAAGGTAAAGAGACACTCTTTTAGACCCAAATATATAAAACACTTTGAGGGATTAAAAGATGGATTACTGAAATTGAACTGAGGATTTTGAATTTCCTAGCTGCTGGGTGGGCAAGTCTGAACCTATTGCATCAGTCTTCTGTAAAGAATAGTGCCAAGTTCTTCTACATACATACTTGTGAGGCTCAATTGAAAACATACTAGAAATCACCTAGCAGATATCCTAACTTTATGAGGATAAAGTTAATTAGGAAGTTAATATATTTAGAAAATATTATTTACATACTTTTATTGGATCTTATATAATGTCATGCCATAAATAGTGTAAGCAGTCACATGACACTGACTCAATACACGCTGTCTAAGTCTGGTCTTAGCCTGTAGTTCCTCAACTTCAAAGTTACTTTATTCCTTACCTCAGGAGGCTTTGAGTCTTTTGATTCTACCAACTATTCATGCCCCCTCATCCACTAGATGACCTCACTTCCCATCTTCCCAGTTAAGAGGTCAAGTTCAAGCATCATCTCTCCCTTGCACATTCCCTTCTATTCCTTGCCTTTCTCCAAGGTTGGCAAGCTTGACAAAACCACATCCTAGTAAAATTTAAAGCTGAAAATGCCTAAAGAAAGGCTTCATGTTATTAATTGGTTTTATTAAAAACTCATATCCAGGAATTTCGAAGTGAAATTTCTTAATGGTGCCAGGCAAGCATATGATACTTTCTCAATCCATTCATTCTTCTCTCAGTTAAGACTATTTTCTATATTCCTTCCTTAAAACTTGATGATCTCTTCCTCTATCCTCACTCCCCACCAATGACCTTGCTCAGTATTTCACAAGTAATATTAGAGTGAAGATGACTTCCCCAGACTGTCACTACCACATTCATTGATCTGCTTGTGTCTGCACCCTTATATTGTACTTTATTGCCTGTTGTCATAGATAAAATAGCTATATTCCTTACTAAAGTTAATTTCTATACTCATGTACAGATGCCATCTGCTTAGGCCTATTCATTCCAATAAGTTATTTTTCTCCTATCATGATTTTTCTTTTATCCATTTGATTACTACCCCCAGCACACAAACATGCTATTATTTGCATTACATTAAGAAAACATTTTTCTCTTGATTCTTTCTCTTCCAGCTGTCATCTTGCTGTAGTCAGAAAAAAACCTAACCTCCTTATCCCCAAATATCCACATCCTATTTCCTAGAACCTATAAATATCTTAGGTTATGTGGCAAAGGGTAATTAAACTGGTAGATAAAAATCAAGATTGCTAATCAGTTAACTTTAAAAATAGAGCAATTTTCCTGGATAGTATTGCTGGGCACAATGCAGTTACATGTGTCCTTAAAAAAGGAAGAGGGAGCTAGAAAAAAGCAAAAGATAGTAGCATGAGAAGACCCAACCTAACCATCCTGGCTTTGAAGATAGAGGAGAAGGATCACAAGCCAACAAATGCAAGTAGTCTCCAAAACCAGGAAAAGACAAGAAAATGGGTTCTCTCCTAGAGCCTTCGGAAGGAATGCAGTCTTGCTGACACTTTCAGTACAGTGAGTCTCACTTTGGACTTCTGACCTCCAAAACACTAATACATAAATTATGCCATTTTAAGTCACTAAATTTGTGGCAATCTGTAATAGCATCAATTGGAAACTACTGCAGACCCCATTTCTTTGATCCCATTTTCAAAGACCATTTCTTCCTATGGCCTCTACTTTTTTTCGGTCACGTGTTTACATTTACAACCTTGATCTTATTTCAACCATTGAAGCATTTGGCATAGATGATCACTCACTTCTACTGAATAGAATTTACTCACTTGTCTCCTATATCTCAGTTTTCCTTCTCCCTCAGGCATTACTTCCTTTGTCTTATTGTTTCTTTCCTCACCAACCTCTTACCATTGGAAAGCTCCAGGACTTGGTCTTTGGAATTTTCCACCTACGTTTGCTTTCTGGTGATCCAATTCATTTTCTTAGGGTTTGTAATACCATCAATATGACCACAACTGCCATATTCATGTCTCCAGCTTAGACCTCTCTCCCAAATTTCAGCATTATCTATCCATAGACATTAATCAATACCAGAGTGAAATTACTACATCTGTCCTACTCATAGCCATCTCTATCTCAGGAGACAGTGTTCTTTCAGCTGCTCATGCGATCCTTCTCTTATCTTTCCTTGTCACACCATACATCCAACTTATGAGACGACCTCATTGCCCCTAACTTTACGATATATGCAGAACTGGACAACATTTCACCTTCACCACGAAGCCTACTTCATTCTCCACAGCCATATACCATATTCTCCATAGCCTTCTTTCCTCCCACCATTCCTCCCTTCCCTACCCACCAACAATCTATTGTTTTTAAAACTTAAGTCATTTCACTCTTTGGTCTAATCTGGTAATAGACTCTCCATTTTTCTCCAAATAAAAGTCAAATTGCGTTCAGGAAACTGGCCCTATCAAATTTATACCCCTACTTGCTCAGGCTACTTGGACCACACTGGCCTCTTTGGTTTTCCATGATCATGCCCATCACTCTCCTTTTAGGGCCTCTGCACAGCCATTTTCTTTCTCAGAAACTCTCTTTTCCTGGACTTGGTGCTTGGTTTCCTGCCTTCCCACTCCAGCTGTTTGCTTAGCTCTCATTCACTCAATGAGGCCTACCCTCACCTGTTTTGTATTTTATACTCTAACTTATCCTCCAGCCTCTCCCCATCCTCTGGAACTCTCACATTTTCTTCTGTGCTCCACTTTTTTCCTCATAGCAATTTTATCGACTCTTAAAATCCCATGTGATTTACTGGTTTATTACATTCATAGTTTATTATTGCTTCCCTATCCCATGATATATATTCAAGGGAAGCAGACATCTTTACCTGTTTTTTAACCTGCTGTATTCCCAGTACCTAGATGAGAACCTGCTACATAGTAGGACCTTAATAAATATATTTGGATACATTTTTACATATTTGCTTACTTGCTATTGTCATTAGTAGCCTACTGATAACTGAATGTTCTAAATGAGAACTAATACTTACTGAAGTAAACATATAGCATAGTAATACTTGACAATATCCATATTTGTCTTAATGGTCAATAAGTGTCCTTAAAATTGCTGGCAGAGATTTTCAGTTTCCATAGAGCAGGAAAAATGAAAGATTATAGATTACTAAATCAACAGCTAAGTATCTTAAATATTAAAGGAGGATATAAATTAAAATTTTAAAAAATCATGTTTTCTATAAGAGGTTTCTCCGGTTGTATTATTATAGGAGTTACCAAGTAGTTTAAGGAAAATAAACAAAATTACATCTTACAGCTCTATAGACACAGTAAGAAATCAGCAGGGAAGGCTTGAGCTGATAAATTAATGCACTCTTGGGTGTGAATTTTGACAGTTAATTATCTTTAATTAATTTAGGCATTGTTTGCCCTTCAAGATAAAAATGGATACCTAGTCATCCTTAGACCATTGTTTTATAATGCCATAAACTTAAGTTGAAACTGTGTGTGACAAACTTTGTAAAAATAATATCCACATTAAATTACAAACATCTCACACAAGGAGACTTGAAAATATGTAACGGCCTCAAGAAATGAAAAATTATGGCCTCATCACTCCTCCAATCTTATATTTAGTTCCAAATAAATAAAACTTTTTAAATCTAAGTGTGAGGAATTCAACATATTTTCCCATGTTGAGTATTTTAATGTTGTTAAATTACTTTTCAAAACAAAAAATTGTAATTTCACACAAGATTCTAGGGTTGAATTGAAGTCACCATAAAACCTTGTAACTGAGCTCCCCAGTTTCAGTCCTGTTTACCTGCTGTTATACATGGAACTTACTAGTCAGAGAATGATGTTTTTTCACACATTCCTCAACAGGTTATTGGCTTTCTTGAGAGAAATACACAAGATTGTTCTATTCCAATTTCTGTTGAGTATATCCCGACTCTCTCCCTACCTTGCCTGGAGTGCATATAAGGATTGCTCATGCCTCATGCTCAATGCATTAGTCTGTCAAATACCTTTGCTCTGAGCACCAATCCCCCTACTTTGAAGAACACACTGCTTTATACAGGAAAATTAATGTCCTCCAAAACTAAAGTTACCAGACATGCTACTAAGCTTGAACACATTTACCTTCAGCAGTTAGTCTTGCTCCTCACTTGAGACCAGCACCTTCCTTCTGAAGCTGGGGAAAACACCTTTAAAAACAAGGCCTCACAAACACCTTATACGTAAAACCTGGAGCTACTAGTCAATTGTCAATTAGCTATGTCTGGTGCTATGCCAATTAGCTATATAACGAATTGACAAGTGACTAGCGCACATCAGGTGTATTTTATAACTTTGCAAGCCATGTTGTAACAAAAATATTTTTTTCAGCTGAAGAAAAACTGAAGGCTATGGAAGAGAAAAAAGGAAAAGGGAAGACAAGAGAATTGTTTTTGATGGTTCACTCTCCCGTTGAGAAGTAATAGAGGGAGGAACCTCAAAAGCTTCAATTCTGCCCCTGCCCCATGGTTGAAACACAAACTAGTGGAACACTCAGCTTCATTTCAATCTGATGTTCCAGAGGATTTTTTGAAAAACTATAATACACATTCTTATTTAAAGACTGTTTAAAGGCATGAAGTATAATCTCTGAATTAACTTCAAAGAAACTGGAATTCTGATGCAGATGAGAGGGGCTTAGCTTCAGCAACCCAGTGGCCCTTTGAAGACCTTTAATTGTATTTCGTGTGCTGTATCCACTTCTTTACTATTTGGGGAAAGAGAAAAGGAGGCAAAGATGAATGTTTTTTTACCTGCATTAGATATAAGAGCTAACAGGACTGCTAAGGTATTCATGAGGATAATAAACTCTTGTTTGGGGTCGGCAAAACTTAAATAAAAAGAGACTCCATGAGAGAAAAGAGTGACTAGGGATGCATATCATCAAACATTTCACTATTTTACCTCCATTACTCTGATCCCAGCCTATCTCTTCTTTTCTTTTTTTTTTTTTTACACAGAATCTCAAATTCCTATCAACTATTTAAATAATTGCTTTGTTGGTTTTATCTTATTAGCGAACAAATACACTTTTCCAGTCCCTGTTAGACTTAAAGATTTATCTTTTTCTTTCCTTTTTAATTTATTTTTATGTATTTTCAGGTCCTGTAACAAAAATTATAGAGGCTTATGCAAACAACATGGGAGAAGAGTTGTTTTGTAGTTCGCAGGCCACATGCAATCCATTGATTAAGCTACTTTATGTGATAATGTTATTTACGTGAAAAGATTACCTTCAGTGCAGCTGGGATTTAAGTATTTTCTTCACCTCCAAAATAACTGAATCAAATGGAAAAAGACTGCCTGTGTATTTGTCCTTTAATTAAAAACGTAAACAGAAACATAACTGCAGACTATCACCTATGAATTAAAATGCTAATTTCTTTCAAAAGAAGGATTTATTTGATGTCCCCCTTTGAAATATAAGAAATATGCAACAAAGAAAGGAGGAGAAAAATGCCTAGGAAGTCAAACACACATTTGCAAAGCTAATTGAACAAATTCACCACCATTTGACATTTTGCTAAAAGAAAACCAGTCTTGCAGCTGGATAAAAGAACAATGCAAACAAAGACAGAAAAATACAGTCTAAAATGATCTGCTGAACCCCAAAGCACTAAGACTGCTTTGTTTAGAGTGTGAAATTGAACTGTGAGCAACAGAGAAAGTTTGTGTCCTAACACTTCCCAAGATCAGAGAGAACTGTAGGTGACCTGCCCCTTTTCTTTTCCTTTGTGAGAAACTAACCTATGTGAAAAACAAGAATAGTCTTAAGGCCAGGCGTGTTGACTCACACCTATAATCCCAGCACTTTGGGAGGACGAGGCGGGCGGATCACCTGAGCTCAGGAGTTCGAGACCAGTCTGCCCAACATGGTGAAGTCCCGTCTCTACTGAAAATATCAAAAAATTAGCCTGGCATGATGGCAGGCACCTGTAATCCCAGCTACTCGGGAAGGAGAATGGCTTGAACCCAGGAGGTGGAGGTTGCAGTGAGTCGAGATTACACCACTGCACTCCAGCCTGGGAGACAAGAGCAAAACTCCGTCTCCAAAAAAAAAAAAAAAAAAAAAATAGACTTAAATCCCAAACCCTCATCAGGGTTAAAAAATGAAACACACAAATGAGCATTGAGGAGAGTTTCCATCAGGACCATGGTAAAGAAGAGTGGGGAGTAATTGGAGAGTCCAAGAGCAGGCATGGAAAGAATTATCTTTCCAGTCCATAATCATATAGGACACCAATTTGCTAAACTTTGCTGCTTTCCAAATCTAAAATGTTTGCCAAAATGTCACTTTTTAAATGAAAATGGAAAATCAGATCCATATTTTGTGTTTTCTAATAATAACCAAGCCCCCTCATCATCCTCCACAGTCATCTATCCACTCAACCCATTACTGAAATGAAAAAGCTGTGATTAACATCAGAGTTCATATTGGCACAGAGCACCTATTGCTTTAGGAATGCCAGATCCACATGGAAAATAAAGAACTTCTTACAATCTCTGCATGGGATGCCAAATAGCTGCCAAGTTAGAGGGCCAATCACACTTCCCCTTTGCAAACATCCCCATGGACCTCATCAAATTCCAACAGAATATTGAATCTATAAGTGATAGGAACCTGGCTTCAGGTGATACTGTTAACCACCTAGGGTACTTGTAAGGCCTTTTCAATTTAACCTGCATGTCCTGCAGCTCCTTTCCTGTACCACCGGAAAAATAATGGCTCTCGCCTTTAAAAATGTGGCCTTGGGCATGGGCAGATGCCTGGTGTGCTTATAAAGTTACCTGTCTGCTTTGATATTGGCTTCTTCTTTAATTGCAGTAGTGTTGTGGGTAGAAAGGCCACAGCAGGATTTTTCCCTTTCACTGGCCTGATGAGTACTTTGGGGTCTGTCTTAATAAAGTCCTGTAGGAATATTTTCACCACTGTTCGGAGGAAATGGGGATATCTTGTTAAATTAGTTTCACTCCACAGCGAGGGTTTGTAGGGAGGAGGCAGAGCTAGAGATGTTTGCTCAGGAAGAATTGTTTCTGGAATCAACTTCTTCTTACATCCCGCCCAGGTGGCCTGTGTGCTTTCTCTCTTCATCAGTTCTTTCTGGGGAGGTTTTCCCACAGTCTCCTGGCAGGGGGAAAGCAATGAAGGTACTGTCTCATATGGAGCTTGCTTTCTGTGTCTGAGTACAGCCGCTCCTCTCCTGAACATGCCCATGTCAGAGTACATTAAATTCAGAGAGGTAGATTGACTTAGCTAGAGACACAGTAGGGAGGCTGCATAAAGAAAACAGTATCAAATGAGAGCAAGGGGGCCCTTAAAAGAAGTAAATTAACTGAACAACCAGCTGTGTGGTTAGGAGTCATGTTCACAGAGCCGTCACAATTCTGCCACCGAGTCTTGATTAGTATTAAAATAACAATTATACATATATAAGCTTTTGGAACAAGGGATCTTTTCTATTTCTGAAATCTTCTCAGCTTTTTTTCCTAACACCTACTCTGCCTTTTTGCAGCCTAGAGTGCATTGGTTAGAGCCAGACTAAAGAGTTCTGTAGGGAACTCCATTCTTTGTTGAATTGCAGGCTTCTTATGCAGTAAATCCCAGTAGCCAGGAAACAGTGATTTCATGATTTATTAGCATTCAAACAAACTCTGTATAGCTTCTCTCATTCCCAGTTTCATCCTTAATATTCTATACCAACTCCAATCTTGTATGTGTCTGGGTTTCGGCCTGAATACAGATCCATATGTGAGACTCCAAAACCCTGCAGGCTCAGTCTAAAAGTACTTTTTATTTTTATGTGGTCAGCTCTACATTTCACCCAGCAAAACTGATAAATTATTAAGCAAATATAGCATTGAGGGAAATGGCGGGAACTCACGAATACATGAAAGAGAGAGAGAAAAAAATTTTCTTACATATTCCAAGATGAAAATATTCACTAAAATCATTTTGATTCAAAAAAATATTCACCACGCACCTACTCTATGCTAAACTGTGTGCTGAGAACTAAGTTATAATCTTAAATTATAAACTAAATGTTCATTAACTATTTCCATTTAAATGAGATCTCTGTATCCTGAGAAATCAATTGACTTTCCAAGGTCCCTAAGCTAATAGAACAGCAGAGCCAAGATTGCAAACAAATCTTATTCCCCATCCAATTTCCCTTCTATACTTGCACACTACTTATACCTTAGTGTCTAATTTTTTTTTTTTTTTCTGAGACAGACTCGCTCTGTCACCCAGGCTGGAGTGCAGCGGCGCGATCTCGGCTCACTGCAAGCTCCGCCTCCCGGGTT
>NW_012115932.1:9519006-9545043 GCF_000951035.1 Colobus angolensis palliatus | reverse complement strand
TTGATAATATAAAAGGTACCATAATATGTTTATTAGATCCTCTCTTGTTGCACATTTTTCAATACTTTGCACAATAAACAATGCTGTGATATTCTTCTAGCAAAATCCTATCAGATATCCCAAGCGATTCTCCTGCCTCAGTCTCCCAAGTAGCTGGGATTACAGGCATGTGCCACCACGCCCGGCTAATTTTTGTATTTTTAGTAGGGACGGGGTTTCACCACATTGACCAGGCTGGTCTTAAACTCCTGACCTCAGATGATTGACCTGCCTAGGCCTCCCAAAGTGCTGAGATGACAGGCATGAGCCACCACACCCAAGCAATTTGTTGTTCTTCAAAAAACACTCATTTAGAATGTTTATGCTACTTATCTAATCCTCTCTATATTCAGAGTATCGACATGTGTCTAGTAATTCCCACTTTTACAAATATATCTTAACAAAATTCTCATGGGATATCTGATAGGATTTTGCTAGAAGAATATCATAGCATTGTTTATTGTGCAAAGTATTGAAAAATGTGCCACAAGAGAGGATCTAATAAACGTATTATGGTACCTTTTATATTATCAACCTATTTAAAATTACATGATAGACTCAAAATACACTCATGATTTTTTTTTCCAATGGCAATAAAACAGAGCTACAAAACAATATGAGCATAATTATGTCATTTTTGTAAAAGATCATATAGATTGATAAAAGCCTGAAAAAATATGCACTAGGGTGGTTTATTATTTTTAAAATTCTATCTGACAATATTTTGGTCAGTCTTGAAATCCTGCAAACCAGGTTGATCTGAGGGACAGAAAACTATAAGCAACATGAACTTTGAGTTTTAAGAGTTTATCCTTTAACATATGCACCTCCTTTTCTGCTTCCTCTTTTCTCTCACATGTTAACATTCTACAAATGTATGGTCTTTTCTTTAGCTAACATCATTGATTGTGTCAAAACATCTACTGGCATTAATAAAGTTATCTTTTGTCTGTTATTCATACCTATTAATGCAACTGAGTTCACCAGAATATTTCCAAAGAAAGGATCAAGACAGAGGAATATAGAGAGGGCATAAAGTACACCGGGTCCAAGCCAACAGAATCTTTTTATCTCCCTGAACCTCAGTTTCCCCCTCAGGAATGAGGAGATTAGAACGTATCACTTTAGAAAGACTTCCTTGCACAGCTATTTCATGACTACGATGGGGGGTAATGCATATCAAAGGGAGAAAAAGCTACACAAAGGAGAAAAAGGAAGCCCTTATCAATCTCATACTTAGAGCCCAATTTTATTGTAATGGCTTCCAAATGGGTGTGTCCATTCAAATCATCTGGAGTTCTGCTAAAATTAAGCCAAGTGTCCTTTCTGAGTCCACACATCTGACCTTGGATTTAAATGTCTGTATTTTGAGCACCCTAAGCATTTTTGATACAGCAGGACTGTGAACCAGTGTTTGGGAACTGCTGCTCAAGGATAATGTTCAAAACATATTTTCATCTTAAAGTGAGACAGATAAATAGAACAACAGAAAGCATTTGATTGACTTGGTGTTTCTGCATTAATCTTCTTACCTTTTCTAGGCAAGAAAAACAGAAAATGCAACCAAGCCAGTGATGTTATTTTGATTAGCCACATAGAACACTTAGCCACCATGTTTTGAAAGTATTTGTATTCACAGCCATTTTCCAATAAACATTTTCTATTAAGGGTCATAGGGCTAAAAGGCTCTTTGTTAATTTGATAAGGTACTGAGTTACTTAGTATTATATCTGTTTAAAATCTCAGCTTTTAATGTGACCATTAGACATAGAAGAAATCAATGATTTCATCAGCTTAATAGGGCTATTGCTCCTGTGTTCATTTTATTATATGGAGCTTCAAGAGTGCCATTGGAGATGGCTTTGAACATTTCAAACAGATTCGATTTCAGCTTCTGATTCAAAATTCAGTAGATGTTCTTGAAAGATGATAGTGTGTGATGGAAATTATACATCAAAATAGCATACAGAAAAAAATAATCAGAAACATAGCAATAATGGCGAGCACTACTCTGAGAACACAGAGATAGGGCATTAAAAAGGCAAACACCTTTGGGTCTAGCCCTCTATTTCTATATGAGGACTCTGCCATTAAGGTGAATTTTCTGATTTCATTTCTTACACACACACGCACACGTACACAGACACACACGCTCACCAAACTTGAAATGATTTTTCTGATTGCAAACTGTTTCTGCCTAGAAGTACAGATTGGTCATGAAAGTCTCAGCCCATTCTGAGTTCTCTTTTCAGAGATGTTTGATGCAAAGACCACATGTTCTTATTTGTCTCTCACCTTTGAGGACCCTTGGCAGGACAGACTGTCATGCTGGCAAGGGAACCCGAGGTTGCAGCCTGTGAAGGGCTGGGTAGCTGAGTCTAATATAGTGGAAAATTATCATGCCCATATGAATTCACACGTAGGCCACATCCTTCAGTTTCAGTCTTCTAGTCTTATCAATCATAAGATTGATATATTGATTTTCATGTCTCTGAATGTTGTGCCTATTTTTAAACTGGATCTAAAGATTCAACTTTATGAACCTATAAAATCCCACTTAGGGGATCCATGGAGAACTTTCAGGAAGTTTAGGGACCTCTCCAAATTTTATAGAAAATTTCTGCTCCAGGAGACAGAACTGATTTTTCTAATTTCTATCCTTGTTGGAAAACAAAAGCAACCCCAGGGAATCTCTTTATACAAAGTGACTAAAAAATTATAGAAGTAGTTTATGTTAGTTACAGATTTGTTGGCTATAGTTTTTCTTTCATTTCTGGCAATACACACAGCAGCCCTCACCTAGAGACGGGCATGTGGCCCTGAAAAGGGTACCATGATTTACTCGGAGATGGATACACAACCCAGGCCTGCCCAACCAGACCCATTTCCAGATTTGCAGGGTTCCTGCAAGTAATGAAGAAAAGATTTCCCTTTTCATCTCGATTTTAGTTTCAATTTCCATTTTAAGTAGGAAAGTGTAAATCTAGAGGCTTTTAGCAGTCATGTTAATCATGTTCTCCATCTCATGAAGAAAATTTTTTCCTGAAATGCATGGTAAGTGATCAAACAGGTGAAGAGCCTGTTATACCTTAAGCCTTTTGGCAAAACCATTGCATAATCCCATGAACATTTTGACTTGCTCAAAGTCAATTTGATTATGCTTAAAATAACTTTTTATACTTAAAATAACTTTTCACAACAGAAGTAATATATTCTTACTGTTGAAAATTAAATAAATACAGGGACAGAAAATAATTACTCCAAATGTAGATCAAAATGTTGATTTTTTTTCAGTACGTTCTCTGTATGTTTGTTTTTATAAAACACACATGTATTCATACACACACACATACAAGTAAACACTCAAAGCACTTTTAAGTATACAAGTTTTTTTTGTTTTGTTTTGTTTTGTTTTTTTTTGTAGCAGAACTTACTACACAGCAAAGACTTACTCATGATCCTATCGTCTTACTTTCCTTTCTTCTAGGTGCTAGGAATTGTCCTATGCATTGGGGATATAGCACTGAATAAGAAAGGTGGAGTTTCTCTTTATATGAAAATTTTATATTAATGAGTAAGGCTGACACTAAGCAAGAAAACAAAATATATCCAAAGAAGACCAATAGTAACAAGCAAACAAACAAGATTGTGTGATAAAATTAACAGGGAATGGGAGGAGATAGTATTCAGTAGGATGGTTAGGAAAAGGTCCCTGGAGGAGGCAAGAATTGAACCTGAACTTGATGAGAAGAAACAGTCAGTCCTTTAGTATTGGGATGAGCATTTTCTAGAAAGAAGGATTCACTAGTGCTTGGGCCTTGCAGTGGAGACAAGCTTAATGAGTTCGAGAAACATGAGAAACAGGTGGTGATTCAATTAGAATGGGTAGAGAGGGCAACAGAAGATACAGTCAGAAAAATAGGCTGGGAACAGGTAACATAGAAACTGGGAGGGCATGTAAAGCAATCTGGATTTTATTCTAAATGAAATAGAAAAAAATCTGAGGTTTGAAAAAGAAGAGGAAAACAATCTATGAAATTTAATTTATTGAGATATATTTGTGGCTTGCATTATGCTGGGGGCAATAGAAATGGAGAAAAGTGGACAGATTTGGGTGCATTTTGAGGTAGAATCAACAAGACTTGCATTTGGGCATTGACAAATAACCTGAGCCTCCATCCCCTCATCTATAAATAAAATCAGTGGCGTTAACTTAGTCCTGAGCTCCCTTCCATGGCCTCTGTCAAGTTTCTGCAAGTAGCACACACATTTTACTAGTACTTTGATCTATAGAAAATTCTGAGGCGGTTATCTTATTTATGTTTTTTTAGCGACTACTGCTTAATTTCTGGAAAATTACATGGGTGGAAGGGAAAATCATTAGTGAAGTTAAACTCCTTTGCAGAGAAACTGTCCTGTTGGAGGGTGGAGATGGCTTAGTGAGCTGAGCAGCTGGTTCAAACACTTAGAATCCCTGGATGCAGAGGCTCAGATCTCAGCAGGACTCACTCGACCATTCATCCTTCCAAGGTAGATAAATTGAATGTTGCACAATTTAGAATGTGTGTGTCTTTCAGATAATGCCTTAGAAAGCAAATTCTGTATGAACATTAAAGACTACATAGCACTATAGAGGAATAGGGGCCACCCTGTGTCCTTGGCCTAAATTTCCTCCTTCCCTAATGTGGTAGGGTGGACTACTTCAGATACCAATATTTTACTGTTGCTAAGTCCATGCCGTTTGCTTGGTCACTAGAATCCTTCAGAATAAAATGAACTTTATTAACAGAAAACTGTTTTGACTTACTATGAGTGCCTCCAAAGTTGACTCTAACTTCCCTGTGCTTTTTAATGATGTCCCCATCACAGGGACTTCAGCCCTCACAGACTGGAACAAACACATTTCACAGGTGAAAGGTAGCTTGATCTCTCCTATAGGAGGTCTGTAGTCAAGCTCTGATACCAGGGGAAATTCCACCACTGAGGGCTCCCTGCCCCGAAGATAACCCAGTTGAAGGCACTGAACGATGTGGAAAAGGACACTATGAACAAATGAAGGGCAGGAAACCCAGGCACAATCACCAGACGGCTGCAACTTTTCTTTTTTTCTTTTACAGATTACCAAACTTGGCAATGAATCTGGATGGAGATTCGAAACGAAAGTCTGGATAATTTATTTAGCCACAATATCTAATACATTTTCAAAAACTTTATATAAATAAACCCTTTAACAGTATATTATACATTCTTATTTTTAAAATTGTAGAAAATTTCATTCATTCAATCATGATATAGTGGTTTCATACGTATTTTTATCCCTCACCTCCCTTCCAATACTCTCCATTCCTTGTCACCTAGAGACCTGTTCCTTTCTAAGAAATTCGCCAAGGGGAATCCATTAGCAGGCAATGAACACAAAGAAATGAGGAGTCAAAGTTTTGACTTCTGAGTTCCAAAAGCAGACGTTTACATAAAAGGCAAAATTACAAAGAGAAGTATCAGTCCTGATAGAACAAGTTCTTTCTGCCTACTGGAGTCTAGATAAAATTGACAGATTGGATGAAGGCAGAAAGAAGTAAGCTAGAATGACAATGATAAAGAGGTGATACCAAGGATACAAGGAACAAGATTCGAAAGAAGTGGGGACAACACCCAGAAATATCTCAGCATCTCCTTGAGTCAGCAACAGAAGGCCACACAGGAACCGAATAAGCCCTTGAGGTCAAAACACAATTCATTCATTCTACGAGATTTTATTGGGTGCTCACGATGGTGCCAAACATGGTGTCAAATGATAAAAACAAAATATTAATAATATATTGTAATATATTAATATATATTTTGTACAAATTCTATATATAGTGAGAGCTAGTCATATGTGTATATATATAACTAGTTTTGAACTCTTCAGTAGTTCGAACTTAGTTTGAGAGACAAATATAATAATTATAATACAGGGTACAATCATCCAGGGGGTCTGAGAAGGTGGTAATTGATTTGAGGACTACAGTTTTCTGAGAAAAGAATTTATTTGGCATGTCTTTCTTTAGGTACAACAAAATAATTCCCAAGAGATCACCTCCCACCCCTGCTCTCTTCTTCCTGGAAAATAGAGGAGTAGGAAGTCAAGTCAGCTTCATATAATGAGAAAATATGGATGAAAGATGTGTTTCTAGGAAGGATTAAAGAGCCACAGAAAGTTTAGGAAATATATGGGCTTTTGTTTGTTCATTTTACTTCTTGTGCTGATGCAAATAGCCACAACGAGATACAAAGATTTTAAATTAAAGTAAAAGATGTTGTATGATTTGGCCAAAATGACTCTTAAACTAAGCCAAAGATCTACCATTCGTCTCCTAATGGGGAAGAAAGAGAGAACGAGTGAGAGTTATAGATCCCGTGGAAATGAAATAACAAGTGGAAGGGCCTGTCAAGCCTGTGCTTGGGGTGGCGAGGAGAGTGATGGCTTGCAGCCCGGGGATATCAAATCAGAATCTTTACCTTTTCAATGCTGTGATAATAGAATCATGAAGTTAAAATTGATTTGATAATTATTTCAATCCCTTTAAAATATTTTCAATCTATCTATCGATCATGTATCCAGTCTTTTGGACAAATCTGTAATTTAGTTGATTATCTTATTTAATAATGGGTATAGGGTATGGTAGAATATAGACATGCAGTTTTTCCAAATCTGCGTTTTGTAGCTGGAAATATTTAATAAAACATTGTTCACAGTTGCATTAGTTTGATTCATGAAAGGAAAATAAATAAATAAATAAATACCTAAAAAGAAAGCCAAGTTGACCACTAATAAAAGCTATGTTAGAGGTTGCAAGATGTTTTTGGAGTTCAAGTTGGATTTTCCCACATGGGCTGTCATGCTACTTTCTTTTGACTCTGTGTACCTCATATTCTCAAAGCTACATCACTGGTGATCCCATATGAATGAGGAGTTATTCACCCTCTCAGAAGCAGGAATTATATAAGTATTTCCACAACCCCACTCTTTTAAGAAATATGAGATCGCCATGTATTCTAGACCTAGGATCCATTAAAAGGAGACTACCTATGGATTCCTGGATGACTCTTCTTCTCATACCTCTTCTTTACATAGCATCTATTTCTCATATATTATCCCTTCCATTCTGGTTGCCCCATATGAGTAATGCATCCTATATTGTATTAGACTCCAGAATTGCTCTTGCCCACTTGCCTTGACTCTAACTCTGTAGTTTCACCTGATTACTCTACTCCAAGATCCTTTCCCAAATATTGCCCTTCTCTGAACCTCTAAGGTAGCTGGAGACCCTGCTTTGCTATCTAACTCATATTCGCTCTTATTCACTGAAGACTACTTTCCCTTTCTTTATTAGTGGAACCAGATTAAGTGGTTCTACATGGTCAACTACTTTTTCTGTGTCACAATGGAGATAAATAATGAAAAAAATCGTTGCCAGTTTTCATACACCAGACTAAATCTCCAGACATCACAATTGCCTATATTTTACCTGGTTTTGGGCCATGTGTATTTTCCAAGCACTGTTTTTATAGTTAGTTCAGATTATCTAATCTTTACTCTGCTCTAAGAACCCCACATTGATGCACACATACACAGCCACTTGGGACATGGAAATTTACTGAATATATAGAGAAAAATAGCAGAGACAAGGCTATCAAGGAGTTGGGAAGACTCTAAATACACATCTGGCTGAAATGAAGCAAGAGGTGGAGATAGAATACAGAGACAAATCAGGATAGCGATTGCTACAGCAAGACAGTCATTTACTTTCCATCCCTATAATCCCAACAATACAATAAACATAGAGCAGGGACATTTAAAACTATACTAAAATGAGCTTCTTTGACGTCTTTAACATTCTCCCTGATTGGCCTTATCACACTTTCCTACCTTATACCACATTACTCCTCTAAGAACAACATGCTCCAGGAATATCTACTGATTTATAATTCCAGGCACACGTCACATTCCTTGATATTGGCATACTACTGAATTAGGTACATATTCAAAATATAACCCCTCCCCTCCAGTTCTACACAGTCTATTTAAAGAGACATGCATAAAACATATAAAACACCAAATAACATAAAACATAGGATTGTACCTGCCGGAAAACAAACAACTTGGAAAGTGAAACTCAGTTTGGAGAGTAAGGGAAGGGTAAAATACAGAATGGAATAACAAAGAGGCAAGGAACTTACTAGGTGAAGTTGCAAGTTCTTGAATCAAACCCACCAGAATTTGAATCTTGATCATCCTATTTACTCACAGTGGGGTCAGTTGCAGAAACATTCATTGCCCCAGTTTCCATATTTGTAAAGTTCCTTATTTTTAAAGCTTCTAGCACATAGGAAGTGCTTAATGTAAGTTAATTAACATCACTTATGAAATAGCACTTTTTAAGAGACAATAACTTAACAGGAGAATTTGAAAGTAAAAATAAGTGTAAATAATTCATTACTGGTGCTCAATTAATATTTGTTCATAGCATACCCTCAGAAATACGAGGAATAAAGTTTCCCCGAGGATTCATCTAAAGAGTGAATAAAATCTCTCAAATTTAAATTTCTTACTTTTTAGTAGACATCTGCAAGATTTGAGATATTGTGCTGAGAAGTTTCATGCATACAATTTCATTTAAATTTTATAAAAATTTTGAGTCTGTAATATTATTACAGTTTTATAGATGAAAAACTGGCACTCAGAAAAGTGAAGTGACTTTTCCCAAGTTCCATACTTGTAAGAGGGTTTAGAATCTGGGCTCTGTGAATCATAGCCTAGGGTTTTTTTGATGTATATACTGCTCATTAAGGGAAAAAATAACAAACAAAAGAAAAATTATATAGATATAAGAGACAGAGTGAATTATCCTAACAAAGAAAATACAGTGCATAACCACTAACCTGAACAGACCAATTGCAAATAGATAGCTAATGCAAAAATAAAACAGAAATTAGAAAAATGGCTGTCCAGATGGAAGGTTAACACATATAAACAGAACTGAAAAGACTTAGGGAAGGTGTCAGGTTTTGCCATCATGTGAACAGTAGAATCTTCAGAAACATAATCTTCAAATGGAAATGGTGATGATACTTATGAATAGGTTCAAATTTGCTTAAAAGGTCTATTATCATTAAGAGTTTATTCATATTAAGAAACAGATCCACTTATGTTGCTTCAGGAAAAATGTACTGTAAGAATAAACATGTCTTAAAATTTGTCAGGACCCTGGAGAGCAGACTTTTTTGTCCAGGCATCTCTTCTTTCATCTACCCTTCTATTTGCCAACTAACTAGCTCCCTCCCCATCAATTACCTTAACTCTTATGCCATTATTACTCTTTCACATACAAATTTGGTTTTGATTTGCATGGAGCCAATTACAACTCAAGGCCTTTTTATAATTATGCTTTTTTTTTTTTTTTTGTATTAACATCTTTGGCTAGCTTTTGGATTGAATCATTTAGGCTGAGGCAAGTAATCAGCACTTTTTCTAGACAATTGTGTTGGGAAGTCACACAGTGTTGAATATGGCCATCTAGACAGTAACAGTTAGGTTTCAAGAAGGGTCCCTTAAAAGCCAGAGTATGGGGGGCAGGCTACTTAAACCTTGTCTTGGGTAGAAAAGGAGATATAACATCTAGAGGAGTGCATTGTGTCATACATATGGAAACTATATTAAATATAAAGCAATGATTTTAGCAACATGTGTCATCAAAAAATAGTTATGGGTTAAACGTTTATTACAAAAGTTAGATGGACATTAACTATTGGCAATTATTCCTCCAAGGCCATAAAATCTCAATTAAATAAAACCAAATACTTTTTCCTTTTTAAAGTGCTGTTTTAAAAGTATACATAAAAGGCATATACATCATACTAGAATGAACTACATGCTTATTTATAGTTACTAACTCATGACAGGGAGGGGGATTTAAAATAAGTGATGTTAGGAAAGTTAGACTTGCCTCTGAAAATATGGTACTAGGAATCCTAGGAGAGTTGCATAAAATTTTCTTCTTTCCTTTTTGCTCGTTTGGGTCTCAAGTTTAGAGAAAAGAAGTATGATACTTTTCCAATCAATATTTTGAATCCATTGTACTATATCCTTTGTTTTTCCTTCTGCTGCAGTGTGTATTTAGAAATACATTCACAATTGAAGAGGAGCTGGTCAGATATCTTGCTCTCGCCAGCATATTTTACACAGGTTGTTTGTCCAGATGACCATTTCCCATAGCCTACCACAGCTATCTTACACAGCTTATTCCATTTCTTGATAGTATTCTTAAAGTCATGGCTCCTGGACTATTTTTCCCTGCTCTCTTGCCACTGTCGGCATGCTACCACCTTTTACTTTTGAATCAGACACTATTCATTGTTGCAAACTCAAGGTCATTTTGTGAACCTGTTTTGTACTCACAGATGTCCATCCTGAATCAAAAAGCATTACGATTAAATGAAAGAAAAAACAATCAATTAGTTAAGATATTTCTATCAATTTGGGCTTACCAAGTTATATTTTATTTGATATGCAACTTTAAGTAAGCCACCTAAAATTTAAACCAATTTCAGGTGAAAATTATTGAATTTCAATCTTGAAAAAAGTAAGGAATCTTCCTACTTAAGAAGTTCTTCAGTCAGTAACTGCAGTTCGTTTGCTAGGAGACTTTGAAATATACCAGAAAACAGCCTGGCTGGCAGGTTGGTTTGTGCTGCAAGATATTCTGACAACCTGTCAAAGTTCCACTTTTCTCACATTCTACCAACTTCTCTTTTCTAAAGAAAGCATGAAATGTCAAAATGACAGGTGCCGAAGCACAGCAGCATCCAGCTTCTGGGCCTATTACCTTAGGAAGGAAGGAGCTGAAAAGTTGTGCAAGTGACACATGCTGAAGAGTGATATAATTTGCCAGGTAAAGGAGTGGCTTGATGGGGCTTGTATTAACCCTTTGGGGCTGACTAATTTGAGCTACATCCTTTGGAAGGAAATTCTAGAGGTAGCTAGAGAAGAAAAAAATACATAGCTTTTGAGAAATAACTTTCATAAATAATTGGGTACCATTCTCTTTATTGTTGGTGACTTTTTCCAATTAATTTGTTGAATGAAATCAACATTGCCTAGCTACAGAGGATCTGTTAATAATTTTCAAATGGAAGGATGGGACATGTAGCCAGAAGAAAGATAAAAACATGAGAAGCATTTGCAATTGTATCTCTATGAAATCTGTTCCTGTGTGTGTGTGTGCGCACATGTGTGCATGTATAAATACCTATTGAGAGAGTTAAGTATGACTCAGTTAATTGGGAAAAAGCCTATCTAAATTAATTGACAAGACTGAGTTATGAAATAAAATTTTCAAAAATTTTTAATTTTACTACTTTTAAATTCTGATTATGTCTTATGCAGATAATAGTAACTGGCAACTCTCAGCCATTTCTTTAAAATGTACAAAAAAGTCCTATAAAAGAGCAATTTCTTCTAAGTGACGAATGGTTCTTAATTGTGTTAATAGTTGCCATGTTGTATGGTAAACAGAAGTTACGTTTGAGGACAATGGAAATAGATAAGTAAGATTGTGGTGATCACAGTCTTTGGCTGGGAGAAGAACGGACAGGGAATCTAATAAAACAGGAAAATTTAAAGGATTGGAAGAAGAAGATCAACTTCCCAGATTTGAGAAGGGTCTACAAAGTTAAGGATGAGACTAGGAAAAGATTTGGAAGTGGCTGAGAGAGAGAGAGAGAGAGAGAGAGAGAGAGAGAGAGAGAGAGAGAGTTAGGTCTAGGTTTCTGGGTTCTGGGAGAAAATGAGATTTAATGGTAGGAGTCTGGAAATGTAATCCTACCAGTTCCCTGAGAAGTTACATCACGTTGCAGTTAGGAATTGAGACCCTGCAGTTGTACTGCAAATAACTGTGACCTTGGGCCTGCTACCCAATTTGTTGTTCGAAATTTATCTATTTGAAAACAGAGGTACTTGAAATATCTGCCTCATAGTATTGTGAGAAATTAAGTGTGATTAGGTGTATATGTAGCAGTTATTTCATGATTATATCTTTAGAAAACCAGTTAAAAAGGACTTTCTTTCCTACGATTTCAGAAGAAAATAAAAGGGGGGAATGGCATCAAATTAGAGTCATCAATCAGATAAGGAAATTTCTTAGCCTGAGGGGAGTTAGGACTCTATTACTACAAGAGGAGAGGCTTCAATTAACCAGTCTGTTTCCTGAATCTTTATACTACAGTAGTTGAATGCTCTTACAACAATCAGAGAGATAGCTGTGTGTGATGTTGCTGATGAAGAGTTACACTAGCAACAGCTAATCATTACTGAGCATGTATCAATTGCCAGGCAATGTATTAAGAGTTAAAGACTACAGGATTGATATAACTTATCCCACTTATAATCCATGTAGGTAATGTAATTTTTACCTTTATTTGACAGAAATGGAGTATTTTTTTCTGAGTCACATAGTGACAGGTGCCATGCATCATGGGCAATTTGGGAAGATGGTGTTCCAACCCACTTTCTTGTGATTTCATTCCCAAATCAGAGAAAAAATACTTAAGTATGAGGGGGAAGTGATGGATATTTTCAAAGAAGAATGTCATATTATTGAAAAATGATCAATATCCCCTGTATGGTAGGAATTTATGCAAGATTCTTATCTATGTTAATCTGTCTCTCAAGTGGGATGGGTTTCTTCTGCTCTAGCAAGATGGTAGTTACCCCTTTAAAATATATGATTGACAAAAATTCAAGTAGTGTCAAAGAGCCATAATGAAACGCAAGAGCAAAAGAGATAAGTTTTGCTCTCTTTTACTCCATCCAAGGAACCATTACTGGAATCCATTATTGTTGCTTCCTAGTTTATCTTTGTAGTTATCTATCTTCCTAGTTTATCTTTCCTAGTTTATCTCCAATCCTATCTTTGTAATAAGATGCTATAAGATAGCATCTCCTTGGACCCTTCACCTTCACTTCATACTTTTGATGAAGGTGATTTGACTGTCACTCTCCTTACCTACAAATATTTGAGAGGTAAGGGGGAATATTGGAAATGCTTGACAATCTAGAATACTACATTACTCTGGTAAAATTGAATAGTATAGAAAGAGGCTAATGACCCAATTAAAGCCACTGAGATTGACTGTGAATTTGGCTAGAACTATTCTAATAGATGCATGTTATATTTTTTGCTGATTCTGAGACTATTTAGGATCATGTGACCTGGAGCTACTGGGGCCACCACAGAGAGCCTCAGAATGAAGACCATCTAGCAGAAGACACAGCCAAGAGACGTCCTCATCACATTACTTGAGTCCCAGGATCAAATCTGGAGTTAATTACAACTTGAATTTCCTTTTTTCTTCTTTTTTTTTTTTTTTTTGGCTTAAAACGGTTCAAAGCTTTTAACATTGGATTGTTTTCATTTGCAATTTCACCTGTACTAAAAGATATAAAATCTCCCTATTTGAGATTGTCTGTCGTTGTCTGTCAGCAACTCAAGAAACTACACTTTGTTCACCATGTCATGATGACTGGAAACCTGGGAACTACAATTCCCACAGTACTTTGCTGGCTTTTGTTTGGCTTATCATCTATCATGAAAGTCACATAAATTAGATTGAAAAGTAAAGGGCAGTCGGAAGTGATGGTTTTGTTACTATAACAACAATATGCAGTTCGATGGATTCAAATTTTGCAAAAAATCCTGCGGGAATCTATTAATAGTTCCTAGGAAATCACCTGATTCTAGGCTGTAAACTGTAGTGACCATTCCCATGGCCTCTGCACTTTCTTGACTCTGAATAAAAATAAAACTTGGTAGCAAAAATGAGATATTGACAGTTTCCCCAAACTTAGATTATTCAGTGTTACCAATGGATCTATAGCACCTAATTTTCTCTATTATCTTCCACCTGCTTTGGAATACCTAGAGATGTTTACAGTTTTGTTCTGATCACATAGGAACACTATATTTGCTATCAGAAATAATTCCAGGGAAAAAAGACCTTCAAAAGTGGTGATGAAAGGGAGTTCATCTTTAATAGTTAGAGGGGAAAGAAGTGCCCATAACATTGCAGAGCAGAATATGAGAAACTAATGTTCCAAAGCATTCAATGTCAAACAACTATTTTAATTATATTGTAGCAGCCTTAAATTAAGTAGATCAAGAAGCTTCTGCAATGCAATAATATGTCGACGGTGATGCATTCACAGTAAAGTGATATGGCTGCTTCTAACTGCACAGGAGAGCTTTCAGGAAGAGCATGTCAAGAACAGAGATTTCAGTTTTCAGTTCAAGATATTGTCAGAAAACCATAGAACTTCTGTGATTACCCTAAAGAAGTATTCCTTTTTACAGTGAGGGCTGATATAGCTGAAAAATAGAGCCAACATTTAATTCTTCAGGTTAAATAATGAATTAGATTTATACACACACCAGGTCTCACATGAAAGCTAGGCCACTGTTTGGCAAAAGGTGGAACTCTGGGAATTGTAATGGAAATATTTGGGTAGACACAAATGACCGTGAGTGTCTTGCCTCTCTAAATTTCATTGAACTTCCTTTACTGGCAACAGCAGCCCCCCTGCATCTGCCGTCTGAGGAGACAACCTACCCCTTCCTTGAATACCTATAATAACATAATTTGAGGCAGAGCTCTTTCAAGGAGGTGGAAATTTTTTCAACATCCAATCCTAGTGCCCAGCTTTGCCTCTAGACACTTGACTAGAATCAGAAAGAACTTTAGGAAATGTCTTCAAAGACCCACCCAGAAAGAGCTAGCATATGCATAAGATAGACTTCAACATGTTAAAACACTTAAAATTTAAAACACACAAACACATCATATGTTTTAAACATCTTGGGTTTTATATATATTTATATAATGTATATATATATATATATTACACACACGTGCACACCCACAGATATTCCAAGAGTGCTGTGTTAGAATTTGTCTAATTCCACCAATAATGATACACATACCAGAGACTTTGAATTCAAGGTGTTAGCGTGAACAGATGGCCACAGTTCTCATAGTTTTCTGGGTTGAGAGATTGAAACATGGACTCAGTATTAGCCTCCAATTAGCCTGCATTGTAGTGTACAGAAAAGAATCCAAAGGTTTAACAGAATAGGAATGTTGGATTAATCCATGCATTCTATTCATCCATCCTTCACTATATTTCTTAGAAGGTCCCTAAGAAATATTGTCACCAAAGCCTCAATAATTACATTAGAGATGCTAACAATACATTTGTGAGGATCTCTATAATTGCCATATTTACTGTTTGGAGTAACAATCACATCATCCCTTACTTGCTCGTTGTCCTTGGTCAAGCTACTTAAACTCTCTGAGACTCGGTTTCCTTAACTGTAAAATGAGAATAACAATACCCACTTTGTTGAGTAATTGACAGTCTTGGTACGAAAATAAATGTTGACGTTTTATTGTGTGTTCTATACACAAGACACTCTTCTAAAGCTATGCATTCTGTTATTTAATCCTCTGAACAATTAAATTAGTATGCACTTTGTCTAGCCCTCTTTTACAGGCAAAACATTTGATTCTCACTTAGGCCATGGTAAACCCAAGATTTGAACTAAGGTAGCTTGACTCTAGGATTTACATATTTAAGCACTATGCTGTACTACATAGAGCAGACTCTCCATAAATATAAATCATCATTATCATCATCACCATCATTAGCAACATCACTATTATTATGTAATCATTTCTCTTTATTTTGTGATCATAGCTTGTACGTCATCCTCACTTTATATTCATACTTACATTAAGGTACATTCCATTAAGATGGATGTAGGAAGGTTTTAAATAACAAATAAACTGTTGATGATTGCAGTCTAATAAGTTCTACAAATCATGATTTCTATAGATCTGAGTTTCCTGATCTAAAATGGAATATATACAATTGTATGCCACCTGGGGTCCCTTTTAGTTCTATTAAGCAAGTTTTAGTAAGTTGATTCTTTGAAGGCTGTCAGCTCATGATACATAGCATATGCTTACAGCTTCAGTTAGAAGGATCATTGATGGTGGCAATATCAAAGCCCTTCTTCATGAAATATTAGTTATATTAATATTAAGTACATGCCAATAATTTCATCCTGGGGCTCCTAGGGCCTCAACAAAAACCCAGGATATGTTATTTATGCTTTTACTTGATAAAAAATAAATTCTTCCTAGAGGGTTCCATTCTACCCAAAGATCAATTGCCACAGATTATTTTTTGTTTCTATTAAGATTTCACAGGTTCATTTAAATGGACTTTTGCTGATGGAAAAATTTAGAAATGTGGTATGGCCTTCATTTTTATGCAGTCGTTTCAACTGCAACACATACATACAAGGACTAATGCTGACGGAAAAAATTAGAAATGTAGTCTGGCCTTAATTTTTATGCAATCATTTCAACTGCAACTTAATAAGAGAAGTTTCTTAGGTTTATTAGGTAACTGTAGTGCCTTCTAAGAACTTGATGTTGAGTGTTTGTTTGAAAGTTTATGATTGCTTTATTCAAATGTAAATTTCACTTAAATTACAAAATAAAATGCTAGGTTAAGGACCATTACCTCTTTTGTCATTTAGACTTCTGAGACCTTAAATTCAGTCTAGAGTTTTAACTAATGAATTATAATAGCCACCTCTTTCAGCACTAATTATCATCATCCTTGATGTATAAAAGGCCATTTTATTAACTATTGTCAAACATAGATAATACAAAGAAAAGAGTCTGTCCCCGTTCCAGAAAATTTACAAAAACAAAACAAAGATTACAATGAGACCCTTACATGAGACTCTGTGTCACGTCAAATCAATCAGCTGAGAAAAGAATAATTCAGCCAGGAAGTTCATTGTTTGATGGACACAATGCCAATGAACTAATTTGACACAATGCAGTTAACAAGTTTGACTTTTATTTTTTTTTAACAAATTGACTGCCTTTACTTCTTGTTTCTGTGTCATGTAGATGTAGTAGCAGATAATAGTAACAATATTGAATCAAGAGGTTAAGTGATTTAATTTTGAAGACATTACTATTACAGAGGCCACATTTAATAAATCAATGTGTTTAAGATGCTTGGAGATCTATGGATTAAAGACTACTTTGCTTGTGGAGTGTCTAATAATCATTATACATTGCAAACCCACACACAACACTAAGAGCTTGTCCTGCTTAGTTGTCAATAATTCTATGCATCTCCAGGTAGCCCCAAACCTCCCCTCCACCCAACACTGGCTGGCTTTCTTCAACAGAAATCATCCACTTCTCTATATAATAGATCAAACTCTGCACCGCCTCAGCCTTAATTACTGGTGCTTGACAAGTTTAGTTTAAAATATCAATACAACAGTTATAGTAAGCAGAGAACAAGTCATTCATTATTTGAGATGAAAACAATATTGTGCTTTGGATTTTTTTTTTTTTTTTTAACTAAGCAAGCTGAGTCACTTAGTTGGATGAAGTCACTTAGTTGGATGAAGAAACAAACAAATTCAGATGCTCTTGCTGTGCAGCAAAACTCGGTGTCAAAGCTGACCTCCTGGTCCTATAGGTAATTGTTTAACACTGCTCATTATTTTGTAACTTGCAGGCTGTTGCATAGGACAAACCTCAGAGCATCATATGAAACCAGCAAGGGAATGGTGGAAGGTATCCTCTTAGGACAGAAGAGCTATTAAATCATAATCACAAAATTAAACCTTTATCTCTCTCCAAAGACAAATTGCCAGCTATTTTAATTCATCATGCCAATCAATAAATTTTAATAGTCAATCACTTTTCATATGAATTCCAGTGAAGAAAGAGGTGAACATCTAATTTGAATGAAATATCAGAAATAACTAACAGTCATTAGAATCATCAAATTATGGAATACAAGATATGGATTGGAGCTTAAATATTGCCTAGTCTGATCTTTGATAAAAAGTAAGTCTAGAGACTTATCCAAGGTTATAACCTGATCAGAGGCAAAGTTGAGTCTAGACTCCATTTCTCCCTTCAGCATTTTTCTAAGGTTGTGTTTCAGTATGCTCTGGAATTACTTTCCAGTGTAGGGAATCTCAGAAAAATAATTTTGATTACAAGATTGCAGTTGTGCTGTGTCACACTCTGGGGTATATTATAAGTAATTCTATTTAAAGCATTCTTCTTCCACATCTTGGCCAATCCCAATGAATCATAGCTTCCCAATTCTTGGATTAAGTTTATTTGAATTAATTGTCTCTTCCCCACTCTTACTACCTGATGGAAGTGTCCTAAGGCAAGGGCCCACATCTTCTCTGTCTCCCATTATTAATCTAGCCAGGAAGAGAGACAGGGCTCAATAAAAATGGGTCAACTGCATTACAATGCTCCCCAGTCCTGACTCCTAGGCTAGCATTTTCCCTTCACATGCTGTCATCCTTTGAGTGTATATATGAGACTATACTGAGCTAACCAACCTGATGCCCACCTGCTCCTACCCCTTCCAGCACAGAGCATTAGATAACATGTGTTCTTTTCTTCCGAATCAATAGAGAGTGTTCTTTATTCTCAGAGAGGAAACCAACACCTCTCTGCCGGGAAGCCACACTGGTGGGAAAAGCACCCATGAGGTCATTACTGATGTGAAAGGAAAATAAATCTTGGGATCCCAAAATCATTAAGCCAAGGGAAAAGTCAAGCTGAGAACTATGTCAGGGATATCTGCCTCCTATTTTATTCCTAAATTAGAGAGCTACAAAGATAAGAAGCTACGTATCTCCCTCACAAGTTGCCCACAAGGAAATTTCTTGTGGACAAAGGACAGACAGAACTCAAAGTCGTCCCTCTGCTCACGTGAAACAAATGTGTATCTGAGCGCTTCCTCTGCTCTGTTGTTTCACTAAGCCAGCCTAAGGTGGAAGTGACTATTCCTGTAAATCACATATTCAGTGAAAGGCTAATCAGAAACTCAAAATAATGCAACAATTTGTCTTTTATCTACCTATGACCTGAAAGCCACTTTGAGTTGTCCTGTCTTTCCGGACTGAACCAATGTACATCTTACTTTTATTGATTGATGTCTCATATCTCCCTAAAATATATGAAACCAGGCTGTGTCCCAACCACCTTGGCACATGTCCTCAGGACCTCCTAAAGCTGTGCCATGGGTGTGTCTTTGACCTTGGTGAAATAAACTTCCTAAATGGAGACTTGACTCAGATACTCTTTGGTTTACACTGACTTTGATGAAAAGAAGCTATTTAATCCTAAGCTTTTAAAATGCATTCTTTAAGGTCTTTTTGAGGCTACAAATGGATGAAATTTCTATTCTAGCATGGTTTTCTGCAGCATATTAAATATATTTTTCAGCCACAAAATGAGATGATAATATGGTTTTATACAACTCTTAGCAGCTCTTCTAATGTAGTGGATCAGGTCTAGTATATATTCCTCTGCCTCCACTGTTTTATTTAATTCAATTACAAGGAAGCCCTCTTTCTAACCCTACATATCTAATAGTGAGCATTCTGCCTAAATATCATAAGGCAAAATTTCCACTGGAGAGCAAATTTGAAACAGAATGAAACTATAATTTTGCCATCTATCTCACACAACAATAAGCATAGGAGCTTGTTTGTGAAGCACTGTACACAACTTTCCCATCCTCTACATCCTTTGAATTCATAAAGACCCTGTGGCAGGAAGATCAGGCCCAAGCGTTCCCATTTGGCTGATGTCATGGAGCCTCAGATAAGGCATATGACTACACCAAGATCACACAACTGAAAGGATGCAGAGTAAGAAACCACACCACACATTTTCCACTACATTTGCTCTCTTTCCTCTTCCTGATCTGCATGACCTCAAAACATACATTTCTATAAGCCAGAGAATGCAAGAAGACACTGAATCAACAGGGTGTATTCTCATTTCTCTCTTCAGTTTACATACCTACGTTCCTGGTTACATGTTCATTTCCTGTCATGAGACATGCTTCCGTGGGAAAATGTAAGCAGCTTGGGTATCAAGTTTTCTCACAAGCAGAGAGAACTCAATCAAATGCAGGTTAATATATAATCCTTCAAAAAATGCAGATGATTTGGCAATTGTGGTTTAAACTGTGTGAAACAGTTTTCTCTATTGTCGAACTTCTTAGAGATGTCAATGCGATATACGCGTAATGGATTCTCTGTAAAGTACAATATGCAGTATTTCATTGTACTTGGTTAAAGAAAAAATTAGTCTGGCGTCTGTTAAAATGATAATGAAGGATTATTCAAGATTATAGAGTATTGCAATGGGGGCATTGCGACAAGGGGATTGAGATTGAGTTCAGCTTCCAATATGGGAGAGGCAACTTAGGATTTATAGCCAACAAGCAGAGTGAGAGGGTCAGTGAATGAAAAAGCACAAAGAGAAGATATCAAGGGTCTTAGCAAGATTATTGCTGAAATCAGGCCAGGGCCAAGGTAATCAGATAACAACGGTAGAGAAATCTTTCTTTCTGTTTTCTTTTTTTGAGACAAGATCTCACTCTAACACTCAGGCAGGAGTGCACTGGTGCCATCATGCCTCATTGCAGTCTCAACCTCCTGGGCTCAAGCAATCCTCTCACCTCAACCTCCCAAGATGCTGAGGCCATAAGAACATTCCATCATGCCCAGCTAACTCGTTTTTTTTTTTTTTTTTTGCTTTTTTTGGTAGAGACAGAGTCTTACCATGTTGCCCTGGCTTGGAATTCTTGCTAAACCAACAACGCAGGATTCTTGCTACAACTGAACTAGGTGAACAGAAGACAGGAGTGGAATCAAGGTCCAGGACTACTCGAGAAGAGGGTTCAGAGAACCCTAGCTAAAGTTTGGTCAAGGAGAGAGTCTTTTTAAATGTACTTGATGGAGAGCCCTTTTGGTGAGCCTTTGCTTTGGATTAGTTGCCACAGAATACATTTTGGAAGACAATGCCCTAGTTCATTTATCAGACAATAAGACACACCTTAGAAATTGGTCTGCATTGATTCTACTTGCCAACCTCAGAATAGGTGATCCTAATTTAAAGACACAAAGTTACCCTTGTGTCAGACTATTAAGATGACATAGGTAGGGAAATAAACAATAGATTTAGCTTGCCTTTTGTTCATCTGAGATTCCTTCTAGAAGAATCTTTATTTTTCACTTATTCACTGAATAACTCTGGGTAAGCCACTTAACCTTTGGGTCTTCAGTTCCTCATTGGTGTAATAAAAAGGTTTAACTGAATGATCTCTGATGCCCTTTCCATCATAAAAAAAATACCTTTTAGGTTTTCTGTGTGCTTCTGTATATCCAATTAATGTTTTACAAAGAGCAGATTAAAATGATCAGGTTTCACTGCTATGGTCTGGGGAGAGGAACAAAAGATTTTAGACAGGAGAGGAAGGCAAGTGTCAATTTCTAATCTCTGCTGACAAAAGATGTATTCCTTCTGGTTATAGAGAAATTTTCTCCAAAGTAAGCTGAATGCTTTAAAAATAAAGGAATTTGTTTCAGGATGTAAAACTGAGGCACAAGCATGAAACAGAAATACTAAATGAACTGTAAACAGGATATTCACATTTCTCAATGAGAAGAAAACTATGCCATATCTGTAATCCAGTGGTGTTAATTCATCACAATAGAAAAGAACGTTGACATGCAAAGCCCTATATGAATAAAAGTGCAGACTTTTTTCCTTTTCTTTTCTTTCCTTTCCATTCCTTTCCTTTTCTTTTTTTTTTTAAAGACAGGGTCTTGCTCTGTCAGCCAGGCTGGAGTGAGGTGGCACAATCACAGCTCACTGCAGCCTTGAACTCCTGGGCTCAGGCAATCCTCCCACTTGAGCCTCCTGAGTAGCTAGGACTACAGGCACGCATCACACCTGGCTTATTATTTTTTTTATTTTTTTGTATGTGTGGAGGTGGGGTCTTGCTATGTTTCCTAGACTGGTCTTGAACTCCTGGCCTCAAACAATCCTCCTGCTTCAGCCTCTCAAAGCACTGGGATTACAGGTATGAGCCACTGCACCCAGCCAACATTCAACTAAATGAATTAAATTTGTTCGGAAAGCTTATTTGAAGGAGAGAAGTTGGTGAGTAAATTTCCTCATGGAAGGCCAGTATTTTGTCTTTAACTTTCGAAATCAACATCTCACATTTACAGTAGGAATCCCCTACTTGATCCTTTTTTAAAAATGTTAATTAAAAGTGGAGAAAAACATTCACCTTCACGCCTGTTTATCAATGTAGATATGGATAGACAAAGATGAATGTTTTAACTCAGAAGCAAGATTTAAGGAGCAGGCATTTAAACTCACACCCTCTTGTTTCTGTAAAAAAAAAAAAAAAAAAAACAGTTACAATTTGATTGCCATTTTATAGTAAAATCCAGAGTTACAGCTGGAAGTGACCTTCAAAATAATTTCCTTTAACTCCCTCATTTTACAGATATGAGCATGGAGTCTCAGAAAGATCAGATTCCACAGCTGGTGAGTGGCAGAGTTGGGCACAGAGCCCCCACTTCTTGACCCTGGGTGCAGGGTGACTTTTGACTCACCATAAACCTAACAGGAATTAGGCCAGCGATTCTTAGAAGGCCTAACACAGGACTCACTTGTGGAATCAGCGTGCATTTGTCCCATGGAATTTGTTATCTCCAATTGTGTTCCTGTTATGGGATTTGTTGTCCTGTTTTCTGACTCTGCACTTGATTTGCAATTCTGGGCCACAGCAATATGCTTCCCCAGAGTACTGAGCAGTGGTCAGTGAATTTAATCTGTCTCTCACTGTGATCTGTGAGCGAAGTTGTTACAGCTCCACCTAGTGGACAAATTCACATTGAGGGGAAATTGCAAAGGGTATGCTGCCCGCTGAGGACGAATCTGCAGGCGAGAGGGCAGAACACATCGAGAGGGCAGAACACATCACAGAGAGGTTAAAGCTGCAAAAAGTTGTACTGACAGCTGGCTGTAAACTAAAGACTGTTGTGGAGAAATCAAAGTATAATTATTAGAGAGGGGGAAAAAAACATCAGCTTTCTCATTACTTCAAGGACCTCTAGAGATTTTTATAGCTTCTGGAGGATGCTGTTAGGTATGAAGAAGGACGAGTCAGAGGGTGGAATTAATAGAACTCACAAATGAAAACTAATTCTTGGAATTTTTCTAAAAGTGCACACAGGCAGATTTACTCAGCCTCAGGTGTCTGACTGGCCCCCAAGATTTCTTAAGGCCCCAGTACAGTAGAAAGGCAGATGCTGGACGGTGGGCTCCAGTCCTCGGCCAGAGTTAGTGAACCCCATCTGCCCTCTCAGGTTCATAACAGGAGCTCTGGGCTCAGTGCTTCAGGGGATCCCTTGTTAGTTCATATTCACTGTTTGTCTTTTGTTGTCTTTCTAAAGAGACATGACCAGAAGCCAAAGGATTGAGTTAATATTACACGATCCCTTGAAAGCACAAGCAACACTGTCTCTAAAAAATATAAGCCCCAGAACATAAGTGCTATATGCGTGTCTATGTGTGACACACATAGGCAAAAAATTAACCATCTCTCAAGATAACTGTTCACATTGATTCCTTTCCCGCTTCTCCCCTATACCCCTTTCTTACATCTTAGCTTTCCATTACCAAGGAGCAGAGTAGCTTTTATGGTATTAATTTCCACTCTATGCAAACATCCCTGGGACATATTGCTCCATGTTAAGTACAACTGCTTTCTGAAAAGAACTGACAAAACAACTGCTGCTGATTTTCCTTTATTCAAATCAAGTTTAGCTTTTTTATCTTCTTATCAACATCTATACAGTGTGTTTAGAAAGCTTTTGTATTGATAGCAATTTTAAGAATGTCCTTGACATTAATGATTTCTATATTTGAGCTCAGATCACATTCTCTTCTGAAGAAAGTGTATAATGCTCTAAGGCTGAGTTGGCATAAACATTGCAGAATCACAGGTAAATGACACCTGGAATGCGGCATACATTCAATAAATACTTATTGAATTGAATTGGAAAGATGGCTTGTGTTTTAATAGATGTGATGTGCATGGTTCCTCAGGCAGCTGGGTGAGCAACTGAAGTGAGAACCTGAGAGAGCCAAGACCTATGCCTTATTGCTAACGACCTTGGAGTTTGTGATCGGGAGCTCAGATCAAGCCAGTTTTGACCCTAACTTGCTATGTGAACACAAATAAGTTACCTGAACTCCTTGCAACTCAAAGTCAAACTGACTGCAATTTGGGAAGAGAAAGAAGAGTATATAATTTAGAATTTTCTGGTCATAATAAGACATGTCGAGTTCTTAGCACAGTGTTACAAACAGTATTGTAAGCTCTTGATGAATCCTGGCCATTTGTAGATGCTAGATTGAGGAGCTGAATGTTTTGATCAAGAAAGACTTCTATCAAGGGCTTCACTTAGAAAGGATGGTAAAATAATGAGAACAGAGGTAATTGACCAAGGATTATGGATTATTCAACTAATTATAAAGTACTCTGATGAACTTCTTTTTTTTAAAGCAAATCTTTGTATGTGACATGAGTGTGAGAAAAATATGTAGGCAAAAATGAACAAAACTTTGCATCAGACATTAGAAACTAAAAAGAAGCTAAAATGCACATTATTAAGGGAGAAAACATTATTAAGGGAAAAAGAAAAAATACATAACAAACTAGCAAAATGCCCACATCACAGAGAAAATTAAGAAATCTATGAAATAGTTGCTGTTGGGCAGAAAGAAATATGTAATAAATCCTACATATCAAGCGAATAATGTTAAAGACAGAGAAATCTGGAGTAATTTGAGTTGAGTGAAGGTGTCAAGGACATCTCACCAGATAGAAGTTTTGGAACCAGAAACATTACATAGACTGGTAGCGAAAAAAAATCAAAGGGTATCTGGGGAGGTTTCTAAACATACCAGCCATGTTTACTGAGGAAGTAGGTTGTTTAAAAGATTGATAAGGGAGATCCCTTGGCCTGAAATTCCATATTTACGTAGTTGCTGCTTTCATAAACCAAACATTGTGGGCAGAAAAGGGATGCAATTTAAAGTCGTGATTCGGTCAGTGTGGTAGGCAGAATAATGGCTCCCCAAAAGAATGCTCGCATTCTGATCTCTAGAACCTGTGACTATGTTATGTTACATGACAAGAAGGGGTTAAGGTTGCAGATGGAATTAGGTTTGCTAATCAGCTCACCCTAAAATTAGATTATTTGGGGTTATCTGATGGGGCCAATGTAATCAAAAGGGAAAAAGGAGGCAGAAAAAATATTGTCAGATTGATATGATTTAAGAAAGTGCTGGGTTTGAAGACAGAAAAGAGCAGTGAGTGAAGGAATGGTGAGCAGTCATAGAAGCTGGGAAGGGCAAGACAATAGATCTTCTCCTAGACCTTCCAGAAAGAGATGCAGCCCTGCCAACATTTTGATTTTAGCCCACTGACACCTGTGTCAGATTTCTGACTTGCAGTCTATTAGATCGTATATTTCTGTTGTTTTCAGCCACTGAGGGTATGGCAATTTGTTAACAGTAGCAATAAGAAACGAATACAGCCCACCCTTCTAGTTCCAAGAGAGTGGATGCAGCAAGCCCACACCATTGGAACATAGTTGTAGCAAAACACCTAGATGGGATTTAAAAGTAAAGGAGGTAGAATTAGAGCAGAGAGGATCCATTTTTCTTTTTCTTTTCCTTGTTTTTTTTTTTTTTTTTTTTTTTTTGAGATGGAGTCTCTCTCGCTCTGTAGCCCAGGCAGGAGTGCGGTGGTGCCTCCTGGGTTCACGCCATTCTCCTGCCTCAGCCTCCCAAGTAGCTGGGACTACAGGTGCCTGCCACCACACCCGGCTAATTTTTTGTATTTTTAGTGGAGACGGGGTTTCACTGTGTTAGCCAGGATGATCTCAATCTCCTGACCTTGTGATCCGCCCGCCTTGGCCTCCCAAAGTTCTGGGATTACAGGCGTGAGCCATC
>NW_012115932.1:9505016-9518956 GCF_000951035.1 Colobus angolensis palliatus | reverse complement strand
TCTCCTGCCTCAGCCTCCCAAGTAGCTGGGACTACAGGTGCCTGCCACCACACCCGGCTAATTTTTTGTATTTTTAGTAAAGACAGGGTTTCACCACGTTAGCCAGGATGGTCTCGATCTCCTGACCTCATGATCCGCCCGCCTCGGCCTCCCAAAGTGGAGAGGATCCATTTTAACTGCTAAGAGGTGAAGTACATTCTGTCCTCCTAACAGCACCCCAGAATAGGCTTACCCGTTCTCAAGGACAGGCTTTCAGGGGATGCGCTATCAGCCCCTCTCATTGTGTATTCATGGTGACCTGTGAGTTCAATAATCGTGGCAGATAATTTTGACAAAACACAACCAGAGAGGCTGACCCTGGATGTCCCAAGAAGGAGGACTTACAGTAACAGCAGTAGCAGGATGCAGTCATGAAATGCATAGAGTCTGCAAATTGTGGGGGATAGGAACGTAGCCCAGCCAGAAAGGCAAAGGGAACAAAGATTGCAGAATTGGGCCTTTCTTTCTTCCAGTGGGAAGAGCTCAGCCCTTGTGTGTACAAATTTTGCAAGGAGAAAAAGTAAAAGATTTAGGCTGGATTAAGTTTTAGTAAGAGAAATAAATTGACCAGGTAGAGTCTATTAAAATGCCTGCTCTGATTTACTTCTGGGGTTTTTATACCAGCTTATTTTCTCACAAACTCAGGGCTCTATTCTCTTAAAACCCAGATAGATTAATCTGTAAAGCAGAAATAACAAAAGGACCTATGTTATAAAATTATTGTGAGAACGGTACCATGTCAGGCAATGAGCATAGTGTCTAGCACAGGACAAGCTATTACGATTATTGCTATTAGATCTAGCTAAGAACTATCATGAATACACTAGGCAAGAGTGATTCATAGTTAAAATTCTATTTGCATTTGTAGAGCTTTTCATAGCTCTATGACCCCCTCAGACTAGAACAATGTTTCTTAAACTTTAGTCTGCACTTTAGTTTAGAAATACTGGAGGGCATGTTTAAACAGATGGCTGAGCCCTACTTTCAGGGTCAGGGGGACTAAGAATTTTTTTGTTTGTTTGTTTCGAGGCAGAGTCTCACTCTCTCACTCAGACTGGAGTGCAGTGGCCCCATCTTGGCCAACCACAATCTCTACCTCCCAGGCTCAAGGGATTCTCCTGCCTCAGCCTCCTGAGTAGCTGGGATTACAGGTGCACATCACTACTGCCCAGATAATTTTGTATTTTTATAGAGATGGGGTTTCACCATGTTGGCCAGGCTGGTCTCGAACTCCTGACCTCAAATGATCCACCCACCTTGGCCTCCCAAAGTGTTGGGATTATAGGCATGATCATGCCACCATGCCCAGCCAAGAATTTATATTTCTAACATGTGTTCAGATGATGCAACTAGTTCAGAGACTACACTTTGCAAAATATTGGTCTAGGCGATACAACTTAACTTGAATTTTCATGATAGATCACCTTATATTATAGTATCTTCAAATAAGCCCTTTTAGTTTGAGATCCAATAAGAGATGATTCTATGTTTCATCGGAAAACCATATACAGGAAGGGAGATAAGAGTCCATGTGATGACTTCAAATCAATGAGGTTAGAGGAAGTGGTTATATTTTAAGAACCAATGCATGACCCTTCAGCTTTCACCTTCTCTGCTCAGTGTCAAAGAAGCAATCATGGAGATCAGATCTTGAGTTCCAAATGGTTCATTTAGTAGAGGATGGAATGTCATCAGGCTGGGTCTTGACTAGAGCCCCTCTACGAGCCCAAATAAACATGTAACGTGAGCAAGAATTAAGCTTTTGTTGAGGGAAGGGTTTATTTTTTTCCCTTAGGATAACTTAGCCTCTTCTGACTAATATGGATTCCAAGTTAGGACTCATAAATGGGCATTAGAAGACTTTACTGCTCTTGCTGTTACGAAACTGGTCATGAACCAAGATTTGAACCATGCATTTCATCACCCACTACATATCAAGAAAGTGGTATTAAGGTAATCTTCCCCTCCCAATCTCAGTGCTGGCTACCTAGCAGGACCCCACACATGCTTTTTAGATACATAACACATTTGCGTTTCTCTTTGTCTTCTTCCCTTCACTTTTCTTCTTCGCTCTCTTGGGAACTTTTCAGTCTGGTCTGCATAAAGGAGAATGGAGAGCCGTTTGAGAAGGACAGAGACAAAAGACTGAATGGCGCTGGAAAGACCCTGAGAAAGTATTTGCTTGGATTCAATAGCAACTGCGGTTCTTGGCACTGAATCCCAACAACCTCTGGACTAGTCGGCACAGGCTGCCACAACAAAATACTACAGGCTGGCTGGCTTAAACAACAGAATTTAATTTTCTTGCTGTTCTGGAGGCTGGAAATTTGAATCAGGGTGCCAGCACAGTTGAGTTCTGTTGTGGGTGTTCTTTCTGGCTTACAGGCTGTACCTTCTTGCTGTGTAACTCAAATGGTGGAGTGAGCGGAGGAGGGAGGAGAAAGCCAGCTCTTTGGTATCTCCTGTGAGGGCACTAATCTCCTCAGCAAGGCCCCACTCTCATGACCTTGTCAAAACCCCGTCTCCAAATGACATTACACAGGCAGTTAGGACTAATAAACATATAAATATGGGGGGACATGAATCAACCCATCGCAACTTTTCTATTATAATCAGCATGAGGATTTCCTAGTCTTCCCATCATAGTCTTCCCACCAGATGTTCCTCAAACCTATCTCAAATTTATGTCATACAAATATGCAATACAGTAGGTTCCCCTTGCCCACAGTTTTCCCTTTTGCGGTTTTAGTTACCCCGGGTCAACCATGTTCTGAAAACATGAAATGGAAGATCCCAGAAATAAACAATTCAGACGTTTTAAATTCTGCACCATTCTGAGTATAACCATGAAATCCTGCACTGTCCTGCCCCCCGCCCAGGACACAAATCATCTCTTTGTCCAGCATATCCATGCCATACCCACCCGTTAGACACTTAGTAGCCATCTTGGCTATCAGAGCAACTGTCATGGTATCATTCCATTTCAGTATTAGTTATTGTTGTCAATATCTTACTATGCCTATTTTATAAATTAAACTTTATCATAGGTATGCATGTATGGAAGAAAACATAGTGTAGACAGCGTTCAGTACTATTTCTTGTTTCAGGCATCCACTAGGTATCTTAGAATGCATCCCTGATGAATAAGAGGGTACTATTGTATATGTTTTCCACAGTCAATTCAGGGCAAAAGATAAAAGGAAAACCAGAGAAAAGGCAGTTACAACAAGGTTTTGCTTAAATATTTGTAGAAAACATTTGAAGCTTGGTGTATTAGTTTGTGTGACAGAGTAACTGCCATGTGAGAAGGTAAGAATTATAATGTGCATTTCTTAGAAGTACAGTATTCTGTATACTATACACACACATACACACAACACACATATACACACACAACACACACATAACACACACACAAAACACACACAACACACATACACACAAACACACACACAACACACAATACACACAACACACACACACACAACACTTACACACACACACACACACACACACAGAGTTCCATGACCTTTTATCCTCATAATTTGCTTCAATAAACAGAAAACTAGAAATCCTGGCACAAAATATCCACAATCTTTAGAACAGTCTCTTTCTCCCAATCCAACAAGCTCCTGTTCAGATACTTCCTTAGAAACAAAAACAAAAACCCATGTCTGTAAAGTTATTTTCCCGAAGAAGCCTCTTTCAGTAGCTGAATGAAGGTGCAGAGTCGCAACTAATCAAAATCCCTTTATGTAGTGTTTTTCATTCTGTGCCTTGAATGGTTTCACTTTCTCTTTTTCTTAATGCCATGCCTGCTTTCTTCTCTAGATTGTAATTTGCTTGAGGGCAGAGGCTGCACTTTGCCTTTGTTGAGCACAAGTCTTTTGAAAGAGCCTGCAGGATTGTGAGCACTCAGTAGAATTTTGTTGATGATAGTGATGTTTCTGAAAATGTCGAAGAAAAAAGCAGACAACTGTGGCCTGCTGTGGTTTTCACCTTCTTAATCTCAAGTGTCTTTTTTTCCTTTCATAAACAGTAACGCATCCAGTCAGCACATATACAAGAAAGCAAGTCAGAAGAGCAGTTCAGTTTTCCAGTGCCCTTATATGACTCCTTCAATGCCTTAGGAATCGGCTTGAGGATTTATTTGAAGCATACCAGCCATGCAGTTTCTAGACTCCATGAGTACAAGATATGATTCCATTCCCTCCTCCTCAATCTTCACATTCTTAATGCTTAAACTGTGCCCTCACGACTTTTCTGTTAGTTAAGAGATGTACAACATAGGGGCAAAAATCAATCTTAATTAAGGCAGACTCTGGAATTATGATCGAAGGAGGTACATTAGCCCAGTGCTTCCAGCCCCCCACACACTGTTGTTATTGATGTTTGGACAGATGGGGAAAGTGAAACAGGAGTCAATACTTCGATCTACTGTGTTCTCTAAGGATCTGAATTTTTAACACATCCATAATGAGTGCTGGTGGTGTTTAATAAATACACAGCAGCCCCTAAGAGTGACTCTCTGTGTAGAAGGTACCAACAAAGTCCCTGAAGCTTCTGGGTGGTGGAAGAAAGTAGGCTCAGCCTAGAAGAACTGAGATATAAAAGTGGATTTTCCCAATGACATCATGTGTCTGGGAAGCCCTTTTGCCAAAGCAATCAGTGCTACTCACATGACCTTAGGCAGTTTACTCAAGGAAAACTGCGATTCAGTAAAATTATTCCTTTTGAGATGTAAGAATTCAGTTACTCCTCTTGCTTATATGTGGCAGACAGATATTGTCTCATCCAACATTCTCTCCTCTCCTTACCTGGAAACCCCATAATGCCTCCTTACTAATAATTCTACCTCAACTCCCCAAATTCCTGGCTGTTGTTAATTGGCTTATGAGAGTCTTCTAACCTAACAGTACCAATCAAATTCTCTCTCTGACGAACTGTTATTAAGGTTCAAGAACCCTAGTTGTCTTTCATAATATGAGTGAATGGAAAAGACATTTCATTTTCAGGCTGTGACGGTTAATACTGAGTGTCAACTTGATTGGATTGAAGGATGCAAAGTATTGATCCTGGGTGTGTCTGTGAGGGTGTCGTCAAAGGAGATGAACATTTGACTCAGTGGGCTGGGAAAGGCAGACCCACACCTAATTTGGGTGGGCATCATTTAATCAGCTGCCAGCATGACTAGAATATAAAGCAGGCAGAAAAATGTGAAAAGACTAGACTGGCCTAGCCTCCCAGCCTACATCTTTCTCCCAGGCTTGATGCTTCCTGCCATCAAACATGAAACCCCAAATTCTTCAGTTTTAGGACTCAGATTGGCTCTCTTTTTTCCTTGGCTTGTGGATGGCCTATTGTGGGACCTTGTGTTTATGTGAGTTAATCCTTTATATATATATACACACACACACACACACACACATATATATATATGTGTGTGTATATATATATCCTATTAGTTCTGTCCCTCTAGAGAACCCTAATACAGGGGAGACTAAGGTGGTCATTTTGGGGTGCCTATCTTCTTGCCTCTTTTGCTTGAAATGCAGTGACCCTAGGCTGAAGAGAGGAAGAAATGAAATAGATGTGTCCAGCGTGACAGAGACCAAGGAATTTTTAAGAGTAAGAGATGGAGAGAATCAGTCATAATACTGACAACTGCTCATTTGAGCCCTAGCTCCCCTTTCCAATCCTTAGTTTCATTAACACTTCCATATCCTTTTCATAAATTATTTTTTCTTAAGCCAGTGATTCTTGGAATTCAAATATTCTTGAGTTCATTACTTCCTTTGTCAAAAATTTGCCACACGTTCAGCAGTGTACTAGGTACTGTGCTGCTATCTGGGACATGGAGATAGAAAAGACATGTTTTCTGCCTCAAGTAGATCACTATGTAGTTGGTGGACAAGATAGTAAAGCAACGAGTCATAATGCCATGCTCTAAGTGGAATGAAAGGACCAATACAAGGCCTGAAGGTAGCTTAGAAATGGATAGATGGACAATTGGCAAAGAGATGTGGAGAGGGAGGTAGTATCTGAGACAGCTGTTGAATGGTCAGTAGAGGTTTTCTAAGTGGATAAGGAGGCTAAGAGCATTCTTGGTAGAAGGAATAGAAGGTATATACAAACAAAAAGGCCTCAGAAGATAGCATGTGTATTTGAAAAAAACAATACATTTCCTGGCCTTGGCATACATAAAATGTCACTCAATGGAAAAAAGTAAAGAAGGGAAGAGGGATCAGATCCCATCCCATTATAAAAATCTTGGACTCTGGTTGTATTTTAATAGATAATTTATGAACAGATGGACAAATGTACACTCTCTGTTAAGAAAAGTGCCCCCAAATGATAGCATCTCAAATAACCTCAGGCCAGTGAAAGAGGCTGATGAATAAGAATGGCCTCAGAAGTCTTTAAATAACCAGATGCTTCTCAAGACATTCTGTAGATTGTTAGAACTCCACGGCCTACACCATCTGGCTGTGCATCACCTCCAGTACACATGAATTTGGCAAGGATATGCCCTCTCTTCTCTTGGCTTATGGTCAGCCTAAGAATGCCCATTTATCTTTGCTTTTGACTAAACCTCAATAGGTCTCTGGAAAAGGAAGAGATTCTGCAGGTGGGGAGTAATCTGGTTTGGCTGGAGAGATTGAATCCATCTGTCCATGACAAACACTTTCCCAGTTCTCTCATAGAACACTGATTATGCCAAGAAGATTGAGAACTCTTTTAAGAGGAAGTTATTGTAGAAAGAGCAGTAGATCTTAGAACATGTAGAGATAATTAATGTTTTGTATTATTCTACTCTGGGCAATGAAGTGAAACTCTGTTTCTACAAAAAATAAATATATAAAGTAGCCAGGTGTATTGGCACATACCTATAGTCCCAGCTATTGGGGAGGCTGAGGGAGGAGGATCACTTGAGCCTGGGAGGTAGAGGCTGCAGTAAGTCATGATCAAGCCAATACATTACAGCCTCGGTAACAGAATGAGACCCTGTCTCAAAAATTAATAATAATAATTTGTATTATTATTATAAATTATAATAATGACTAACTTGCTATTGAGCACTTATTAGGTATCAGATAACATGCTAAAAGCTCTATGTACATTTTAAATTTTAATCTTTTCAAAAATTCTATGAGGGCTATGCAATTATTGAGCATATTATACAGATGAGAAATAAAAGGACCAGAAATGTTAAGTAACTAAACTGAGTTTGTACAACCAAGAAGTATTAGGAACTATACACATATTCTAATCTTCACAATATTAAATTTCTTAATATATCAATTATTATTTTACTAGTGTGAAAAACTAGACTCTACCTACTAAGTATTAGCTATCATTTACTGAAAGATCTCTTTGATGTTTTATTTCCACTAGTTTATTTCATTATCACAAATACACTATGAAATTGAAATTGATACTAGTGTTGTTTCCACAGATTAAAAGTAGAAATTGAAAAACCTGCCAATAATAATTAGCACTTCAAATAGGCAAAATAATGCTCCCCTACCCAAAACTCTTCACATGCTAACCCCCAGAACATGTGAATAAATTAGGATACATGGCAAAGAAGAATTACGGCTGCAGATGAAATTAGGGTTGCTAATCAGATAACTTTTTTTTTTTTTTTTTGAGATGCAATTTTGCTATGTCACCCAGGCTGGAGTGCAGTGGCATGATCTTGGCTCACTGCAACTTCTGTCTCCTGGGTTCAAGTGATGGTCCTCTCTCAGTCTTCCAACTAGCTGGGATTACAGGCATGTGCCATCATGCCTAGCTAATTTTTTTTTTTTTTTTTTGTATTTTTAGTAGAGACAGGGTTTCTCCATGTTGGCCAGGCTGGTCTCGAACTCCTGACCTCAGGTGATCCACCTGCCTTGGCCTCTGAAAGTGCTGGGATTACAGGAGTAAGCCACTGTGCCTAGTAACTTTCAAGAAGCTAAATTAGTCTGAATTATCCAGGTATGTCCAGTGTAATGCTAAGTGTTCCTAAAATGGAAGGAGAACTCTAACAAGAGAACTGAAGAGATCCCTTCATGAGCAGGACTTGGTCTTAGACTGTTGAATTTGAAGATGGAAGAAGAAGGCCATGAGCAAAGGAAACCAGGTGGTTTATAGAAGCTGGGGAAGGCAAAACATGAATTCTTCCCTAAAGCCCCCCAAAAGGAAAATACTGTGCCAAAACCTTGATCTCACCCTGTAAGATCCATATCAAACTGCTGCTCTAAAGAAATGTAAGGTCATAAATGTTATAGGGTTTTAAGCCAAAAATTTGTGGCAATTTTTCACAGCCAGCATATAAAATTAATACAGCACTTCCATCCATTTTGTCATTTAGTTTTTATATCAACTAACAAAGTTAACAGTATTATTGGCCAGACACCATGGTTCACACCTGTAATCCCAACAATTTGGGAGTGCGAGGTGTGCGGATCACTTGAGGCCGGGAGTTTGAGACCAGACTGGCCAGCAAGGTGAAACCCCATCTCTAGTAAAAAATGTGGAAGTTAGTCGGGCATGGTGACGCACATCTGTAGTCTCAGCTACTTGGGAGGCTGAGGTGGGAGGATTGCTTGAGCCCCGGAGACGGAGATTGCCATGAGCCACGATCGCACCACTGCACTCCAGCCTGGGCAACAGAGGGAGACTGTCTCAAAAAAACAAAACAAAAAGTTAGCATTACTATTTTCATTTCACAATAGAGCAACTGAGACTTTGATTTTTTAGTTAACTTTTCCAGAGGCATTTACCTAATAAACAGGAAACTGCTCTCTCTGATTCTGAAAATTCTGAACACAAATTACATTTTGGGTGACCCAACAATTCTATCAAGTTTCTAGGAGACCTTTTTGGTGATTTATAATTCAGTGTTTCCAAGCAATAAATAATTCTCTAAATTCTTTAACTTTGCTCCCAACCATTTCTCACATTAAACCTTAGAACTGTTACTGTTCCTCAGAGATATGCTAAGAGTAGGAAGGATTTAAAGATAAATGCCTCTTATATTACATTTTATCCTTTCCCCAAACCTCAAAATTTTAGTAAAAAAATGTGGCATACTCCAATGCTGCTTACAAGAAATAAGGGATTAGAGGAAATTCCTCCAGAAGCCCACTCTGCTATAATGCCCCGAATTGTCTCCTAGTGGCCAAGTGAATATCCAGACCTTTCTAAATATCTAACTTATTCCACCTCTGAGTTATTACCTGAACAGTTGAGTCTCTACCACAAAGTGTTCAGTTTTATACATTGCAGAATAATTTAGGGGTGTGGAGCATAAAAGGCCCAGAAAAGCAAACTACTAGATTTTCTAGTAGTCATTATTCAGATTTTTTTTAAAGCTACAGGAGTATCTTTGGGGCATCCTTTTCCCTAAAGAATATCAGACTTAGGACCCTGGTAAGACTGAGGAAGGGAATAAAAATGTCTCCATTCACATGACTGATCTACCCTTGAGTAGAAAAAGGTCAAACATTGCTCCCTTTAGAAACCAGTGTGTATATTTATTCTTCTATTGAACTGTACACCCCATTCATCCATCCGTCATTCCATCCATTAAATGTATATTTTCTAAACCAACTTCTGCAAGCCATTTCATTTTAACTTTGGAATAAAGGTACAGAATATAAAGTGTATGACAAAGTTGTTGGAATATGTAAGCTAACATTTGCAACAGTGCACTAGCAAATAGTTAGAAAACACAGAATAAATTTTGTTAAATATGGTAGTTGTTACATGTAGATTCGGTAAGGTATCCAATGGTAACTCAGAGAATAAAGTTTCCTTTGAATGTAAAATCACAACAGCAGTGCATATAGAATCAGAATGCAAATAGTCACTTTACAGGAATTGAACAAAAGCTCTCTGACTCGAATAAGAACAAAATTAATTACCATAAAAATACCCTAGCCATAGTTCTGAGTAACATGGAGTAAGCACACTCCATCTTCTTTCTTTCACTGAATACATCTATAAAATTTGGACAAAATGCATGGAGCAGATATTTGAGGTCTTAGAAAAGTAAATAGAAGCAGGCAAATTTGGAGTAGGAGGCCAAAATTCAAGATACCACTGAACTGGCAGTGAGGTTAGCATTTTTTTCCTCAAGTACCCTCTTGGCTAAATTCAATTCACTAGAATTGGATACTAGGGGACAGAGGAAGCTCCAGGAAAAACCTTCTAGTTCTGTCTTAGAGAGTGAGAAAGTGAGCATTTAATTCTCATAGGGAATGTGATAATCCATCAATTTTTTGGTTTCTTTTCTCTGTTCTCCTTTGCCCCAGGATCCAAGCAATAATACCATAGTGGTAGCAGCACTCAGCAGTAACAGAAGCTTGCAGCAGCCACACTCCTGAGGGTAAGTAATCTTCTTATCCAGTTGGTGGAGCTGTGGCTCCAAGAGGGTGGGGCAATCATTTCATAACAGGAAACAGTAATTTAAATCACTGCAGATAACTTATCAGAAACCATAGAAACCCCACATGAAGAAAGTGGCACAGTTTTTAAATAATGGAAAGGTCTCTTATCTCAAAATTCTATACTCAGTGACAATATCCTTAAGAAGTGAAAGTGAAATAAAGTTATTCTAAGACAAAGACAAATTTAGCATTCTAGCCAGCAGACTGCCTCTAAAGGATTTCTAAAGGAATTTTATGAGACAGAAAGGAAATAATACCAGAAGAAAATTTTGAAAACAGGAATGAAGGAGCAGCAACCAAGATGATAAATAAGTCAGTAAATATAACACATTAATTTTCTCCTCTCGATTTCTTTAGACTACGTTTGACAAATTTAAAAGTTTGAAAATGTAGATGTAACATATAAGATGTATGTAGATATAACATATAAGAAAACTGTAAGATAAAGATGATAAAGGACCTACATGGTAGTAAGATTTTTACATTCCAGTTGAAGTGGCAAAATGTTGACTAAGTCGATTGCAAACAGTCAAACAGGAGTGTTACTATCTCTAGAAAACCCAAAAAAAAAAAAAAAAAAAAAAAATGAAAACTGTATGCATATTATACTTTTAAACACAATATACAGATTAAAATGGAACCATATAATTTTGAAAAAACTTACAAGGAAATAAGAAAGGGAAAATGGAGGAGCAAAAATCAGAGTAAATAAACAAAAAGCAGATAATGAGATAGTAGAACTAAATTAAAACTTAATAATCACAAATGTGGAGAAAAAGGAACGCTTTTACACTGTTGGTGGGAGCATAAATTAGTTCAACCATTGTGGCAGGCATGGTGGCTCATGCCTGTAGTCTCAATTTGGTGATTTCTCAAAGACCTAGAGGCAGAAATACTATTTGGTCCAGCAATCCCATTACTGGGTATCTACCCAAAGGAATATAAATCATTCTATTATAAAGATACATACATGAGAATGTTCATTGCAGCACTATACACAATAGTAAAGATACGGAATCAATCTAAATGCCCATCAATGATAGACTGAATAAAGAAAATGTGGTACATATACACATGGAATAATATGCAGCCATAAAAAAACAAGATCATGTCTTTTGCAGGGACATAGATGGAGTTGGAGTTGGGAGAAGTGAGAGCATCAAGAAAAATAACTAATGGATGCTGGGCTTAATAACCTAGGTGATGACAGAAGATGGCCAAATAGGAACAGCTCTGGTCTGCAGCTCCCAGCCTGATGGAAGCAGAAGATAGGTGATTTCTACAGTTCCAACTGAGATACCTGGTTCATCTTATTGGGACTGGTTGGACAGTGGCTGCAGCCCACAGAGGGTGAGCCGAAGCAGGGTGGGGCACCACCTCACCGGGGAAGCACAAGGGGTCAGGGAATTTCCCTTTCCTAGCCAAGGGAAGCTGTGACAGACTGTAAGTGGAAAAATGGGACACTCCTGCCCAAATACTGCACTTTTCCAACGGTTTTAGCAAATGGCACACAAAGAGATTATATCCGATGCCTGACTCAGTGGGTCCCATGCCCACGGAGCCTTGCTCACTGCCAGCACAGCAGTCTTATATCAAACTGAGAGGTGGCAGCCTGGCTAGGGGAGAGGCGTCGCCACTGCTGAGGCTTACGTAGGTAAACAAAGTGGCCACAGAAGCTTGAAGTAAGTAGAGCCCACCATAGCTCAATAAGGCTGGCTGCCACTGTAGACTCCACCTCTGGGGGCAGGGCATAGCTGAACAAAAGGCATCAGAAGCTTCTGCAGACTTAAACGTCCCTGTCTGATAGCTCTGAAGAGAGCAGTGGTTCTCCTAGCACAGTGTTTGAGCTCTGAGAATGGATAGACTGCCTCCCCAGGTGGGTCCCTGACCCCTGTGCAACCTAACTGGGAGACACCTCCCAAGAGGGGCCGACTGACACCTCATACAGGTGGGTGCCCCTCTGGGACGAAGTTTCCAGAGGAAGGATCAGGAAGCAATGTTTGCTATTCTGCAATATTTGCTGTTTTGCAGCCTCCTCTGGTGATACCCAAGCAAACAGCATCTGGAGTGGACCTCCAGCAAACTCCAACAGACCTGCACCTGAGGGACCTGACTGTTAGAAGGAAAACTAACAAACAGAAAGGAATAGCATCAACATCAACAAAAAGGACATCCACACCAAAACCCCATCTGTAGGTCACCAACATCAAAGACCAAAGGTAGATAATATTATAAAGATGGGGAGAAACCAGAGAAGAAAAGCTGAAAATTCTAAAAACCAGAGCACCTTTTCTCCTCCAAAGGATTGCAGCTCCTCGCCAGCAATGGAACAAAGCAGGACAGGGAATGACTTTGACGAGCTGACAGAAGTAGGCTTCAGAAGGTCAGCAATAACAAACTTCTCCATGCTAAAGGAGGATGCAAGGAAGCTAAAAACTTTGAAAAAATATTAGACGAATGGCTAAGTAGAATAAACAGTGTAGAGAAGACCTTAAATGACCTGATGGAGCTGAAAACCATGGCATGAGAACTACATGACGCATGCACAAGCTTCAACAGCCAATTTGATCAAGTAGAAGAAAGGATATCAATGATTGAAGATCAAATTAATGAAATAAAGTGAGAAGAGAAGTTTAAAAAAAAAGTATAAAAATAAGTGAACAAAGCCTCCAAGAAATATGGGACTATGAAGAAAGATCAAATGTATGTTTGATTGGTGTACCTGAAAGTGACGGGGAGAATGGAACCAAGTTGGAAAACACTCTTCAGGATACCAGGAGAACTTCACCAATCTAGCAAGGCAGGCCAACATTCAAATACAGGAAATACAGAGAACACCACAAAGATACTCCTTGAGAACAGCATCCCCAAGACACATAATTGTCAGACTCACCAAGGTTGAAATGAAGGAAAAAATGTTAAGGGCAGCCAGAGAGAAAGGTCGAGTTACCCACAAAGGGGAGCCCATCAGACTAACAGCAGATTTCTTGGCAGAAACTCTACAAGCCAGAAAAGAGTGAGGGCCGATATTTAACATTCTTAAAGAAAAGCATTTTCAACCCAGAATTTCATGTCCAGCCAAACTAAGCTTCATAAGTGAAGGAGAAATAAAATCCTTTACAGAGAAGCAAATGCTGAGGGATTTTGTCACCACCAGGCCTGACTTACAAGAGCTCCTGAAGTGAGGACTAAACATGGAAAGGAACAACCAGTACCAGCCACTACAAAAACATGCCAAATTGTAAAGATCATTGATGCTAGGAAGAAACTGCATCAACTAACGAGCAAAACAACCAGCTAACATCATAATGACCTAATCAAATTCACACATAACAATATTAACCTTAAATGTAAATGGGCTAAGTGCCCCAATTAAAAGACACAGACTGGCAAACTGGATAAAGAGTCAAGACCCATCAGTGTGCTGTATTCTGGAGACCCATCTCACGTGCAGACACACACATA
>NW_012115932.1:9502233-9503932 GCF_000951035.1 Colobus angolensis palliatus | reverse complement strand
AGAAAATCTAGAAGAAATGGATAAATTCCTGAGCACATATACCCTTACAAAACTAAACCAAGAAGAAGTTGAATCTCCAAATAGACAAATAACAGGATCTGAAATTGAGGCAATAATTAATAGCCTACCAACCAAAAAACGTCCAGGACCAGACAAATTCACAGCCAAATTCTACCAGAGTTACAAAGAGGAGGTGGTACCATCCCTTCTGAAACCATTCCAATCAATATAAAAAGAGGGAATCCTCCCTAACTCATTTTATGAGGCCAGCATCATCCTGATACCAATGCCTGGCAGAGACACAACAAAAAGAAGAGAATTTTAGACCGATGTCCCTGATGAATATCGATGCAAAAATCCTCAATAAAATAGTGGCAAACCGAATCCAGCAGCATATCAAAAGTTTATCCACCACAATCAAGTCAGCTTCATCCCTTGGATGCAAGGCTGGTTCAACATATGCAAATCAATAAATATAATCCATCATATAAGCAGAACTAAAGACAAAAACCACATGACTATCTCAATAGATACAGAAAAGGCCTTCGACAAAATGCAACAGCCCTTCATGCTAAAAACTCTCAGTAAACTAGGTATTGATGGACTGTATCTCAAAATAATAAGAGCTATGTATGACAAACCCACAGCCAATATCATGCTGAATGATCAAAAACTGGAAGCATTCCCTTTGAAAACTGGCACAAGACAGGGATGCCCTCTCTCACTACTCCTATTTGACATAATGTTGGAAGTTCTGGCCAAGGCAATCAGGCAAGAGAAGCATTCCTATACACAAACAACAGACCCAAATCGTGAGTGAACTCCCATTCACGATTGCTTCAAAGAGAATAAAATACCTAGGAATCCAACTTACAAGGGATGTGAAGGACCTCTTCGAGGAGTACTATAAACCACTGCTCAACAAAATAAAGGAGGACACAAACAAATGGAAGAACACTCCATGCTCATGGATAGGAAGAATCAATATTGTGAAACTGGTAATACTGTCCAAGGTAATTTATAGATTCAATGCCATCCCCATCAAGCTACCAATGACGTTCTTCACAGAATTGGAAAAAAAAACTACTTTAAAGTTCATGTGGAATCAAAAAAGAGCCTGCATTACCAAGACAATCCTAAGCCAAAAGAACAAACCTGGAGGCATCACACTAGCTGACTTCAAATTATACTACAAGGCTACAGTAACCAAAACAGCATGGTACTGGTACCAAAACAGAGATATAGACCAATGGAACAGAACAGAGGCATCAGAAATACCACCACACATCTAAAACCATCTGATCTTTGACAAACCTGACAAAAAGAAGAAATGAGGAAAGGATTCCCTTTTTAATAAATAGTGCTGGGAAAACTGGCTACCCATATGTAGAAAGCTAAAATTGGGTCCCTTCCTTAAACCTTATACAAAAATTAATCCGAGATGGATTAAAGACTTAAATGTTACATCTAAAGCCATAAAAACTCTAGAAGAAAATCTACGCAATACCATTCAGGACATAGGCATGGGCAAGGGCTTCATGACTAAAACACCGAAAGCAATGGCAACAAAAGCCAAAATAGACAAATGGGATCTAATTTAAACTAAAGAGCTTCTGCACAGCAAAAGAAACTACCATCAGAGTGAACAGGCAACCTAGAGAATGGGAGAAAATTTTTACAATCTACCCATCTGACAAAG
>NW_012115932.1:9470279-9502113 GCF_000951035.1 Colobus angolensis palliatus | reverse complement strand
TGTGGAGAAATAGGAACACTTTTACACTGTTGGTGGGACTGTAAAGTAGTTCAACCATTGTGGAAGACAGTGTGGCGATTCCTCAAGGATCTAGAGCTATTAATACTGTTTGACCCAGCCATCCCATTACTAGGTATATACCCAAAGGATTATAAATCATGCTGCTATAAAGACACATGCACACACATGTTTATTGTGGCACTATTCACAATAGCAAAGACTTGGAACCAACCCAAATGTCCATTAGTGATAGACTGGATTAAGAAAATGTGACACATATATACTATGGAATACTACGCAGCTATAAAAAAGGATGAGTTCATGTCCTTTGTAGGGACATGGATGAAGCTGGAAACCATCATTCTCAACAAACTATCACAAGGACAGAAAACCAAACATCACATGTTCTCACTCATAGGTGGGAATTGAACAATGAAAATGCTTGCACACAGGGCAGGGAACATCACACACCAGGGCCTGTCATGGGTTTGGGAGCAGGGGTAGGAATAGCAATAGGAGAATTACCTAATGTAAATGACAAGTTAATTGGTGCAGCAAACCAACATGGCACATGTATACTCATGTAACAAACCTGCACATTGTGCACATGTAGAACTTATGTGTATATATATATATATACACATAAATAACCTAGGTGATGGGATGATCTGTGCAGCAAACCACCATAGCACACACTTACCTATGTAACAAACCTACACATCCTGCACATGTACCACAGAACTTAAAATAAAACTTGAAGGAAAAAAAATCATAAATGCAGCTGCCCCAAACATACCAATTAAAAGACAGATATTGTCAATATGGATTAAAAATTATATAGGCCATCCACATGTTCTGTCAAAAAACTCAGTCCACCTGTAGTGACGTAAGTAGGATAAAGTAAACAAATGAAAAAAGATATACCATATACTAATATACTACTTTTAAAAAGCAGGGGTGACTATATTAATAGCAGGCAAAGTTGACTTCAGAGCAAAAATTATCAGAAATGAAGGTGGACTTTACATAGTGCTAAAAGGGTAAAAACACCAGGAAGCCATAACATTCTTAAATATATACACACCTAACAAAGAGTGTTAAAATACATGAAGCAAAAACTAAAAAAAGGTATTTATTGCAAGAAGAAAGAAACAAACTCAATTTATAGTCGTAAACTCCATCATACCCTCTCAGTCAAAAACACAATGGGTAGACAGAAATTCAACAATGTATAGAACTGAGAAAAATGATAAGCTGCCCGGATCCAATTGACATTTGTAGAACACTTCACTAAACAAGAATAAAGTGCACATGCTTTTGAAGCATTCATGGAACATTCACCAAGACGTATCATGTCTTAGGTATAAAAATAAAAACTTTAACATTAAAAAACCTGAAATTATACAAAATATGTTCTTTATGGAATTAAACTACAAATAACTAAAAGAAAGCAGAAAAACTCCAAATATTTGGAAATTAACACAGGCTAAATAATCCATGAGTCAAAAAGAAAGACACAAGAGACATTAAGAAGTATTTTGAACGGAATGAGAATATAAATTTGACAAATCAAAACCTGTGAGATGCAGCTAAAGCAGTGCTAGGAGTGAAACTTGTCATATGAAGTATTTATATTAGAAAAGATAAAAGTTCTCAAATTAACAATGTAATTTTCTACCTTAAAAATTGGTAAGAGCAAAATAAACTGAAAACAAACAAAAAGACAGAAATAATAAATATAAGAACATAAATAAAGGAAATTGAAAAGAAAAAGCCATAGAGAAAGTTAAAGGAACAAAAACTTGTTATTTAAAAAGATGAATAAAATTATTAATAACAAACTTCTGATAAAGCTGACAAAATAGAGAAGACAAACCAGAAGCTACCAACACTCACTCAAGATGAAATAGAAAATAAGAACAGTCCAACTACTCAAGAAGTGGAATCTATAGTTAAAAACATTCTGAAAAAAATGTTCCAGGCTTAGAGGGCTTCACTGGGGAATTCTGCCAAACATATAAGAATAAATTGTACCAATTCTGTATAATATTTTCCAAGTAATAGAAGAGGAAAGAATTTATTCTGAGATTATATGATGGGCTATTGACCTTTGGAACTATATTGAAACCAAGGACTTGTGTCATAGCAAAAACACAGCTTCATAGTAGTCAGATATAAAGTGTGAAGATCCAGTGATAGAAGTATCTCAATTATGATTGAAATTTGGCTGGTTTTACTATCATCTAAGTTAGCAGAAATGTGTATATCCCACCAACTTATAGATGAAAACAATGTAATATACATTTTTTTGTTTTATAAGAGGGTAGAGTGGATGGCTTTATTGTTTGCCTGTTTAACTGCCTTATTTACCTTTGTTTTTACTAAAGAAAACCCATGTTTTCCAAGGATATTAGACCCAATTTATTTTATTTATGTAAGCCTCATCCCCTTGTCAAGTGATTAATTTAGGCATAGGTTTGACACAAGACTTGCCAAAGAAACATGAGAGGATATCAGCTGGAATACCTAAGACAATGATTTTCTTTCTCCTTTTTAAAAATGGAGCACAAGACAAGAACAGTTCTACTTCATGTAGAATCTGACATGTACATGTGATGCCTTGGAAAGTGTCAGTCATCATTGGATTATTCACAGTGACACACTAAGAGTGCAAGTCTACAAGCTGAGGATGACAGGATGGAAATGTGGAAGAAAATTTCATAAAGTTTTTGAACTATTTGATTAACCAATTCTGAAAACTTTCTGACTAAACTTTCTGGTATGTGAGATAAAAATGCCCTATGGTTTAGCAAGTTTTTGTTAGTTTTTTTAAATATTAGTTGGAGAATAAAATGCTTCACATGATATGAGCAAATATTTTTATATTAACATCATCAGCAGTTTTCTAGATCTGGCATAAAGAAACTAAAAAATTTGATATCTTAACATTTTTGTTTGGGTACACATATCTATAAATCTATTATAAGACATGAATGAGGAAATGAAAACTAACAGAAAAAATACATATATATGTATATTATGTATAGATATATAGGTATGCATACATATACACATATAATGGCATATTATACATGCCTTTATATTCCATGAAAAACATAGGTGACATTTTTCAAACAATAATACAATATACGATAGTAGAAAGGACTTTGATCTGAAAATTGAGGAACCTAAAATCTGTTTTTGTTTTTTTTTCTTTCTTTTTTTACACATGGCAGACTGCCACATGCAGCACTTCATTTGGATGTGTCTGGAGTCTTGGAAGCTTGACTACTCTATGTTCTCTTAGAATTGGATCTTGAGGCTGGTGCAGTAGCTCATGCCTGTAATCCCAGCACTTTGGGAGGCTGAGGAGAGTGGATCATTTGGGGTCAGGAGTTCAAGACCAGCCTGAAACCCCATCTCTCCTAAAGATACAAAAATTAGCTGTGCAGTGGTGGTGTGAGCCTGTAATCCCAGCGACTCGGGAGGCTGAGGCAGGAGAATCATGTGAGCCTGGGAGGTGGAGATTACACTGAGCCAAGATGAGGTCACTGCACTGCAATCTGGGTGAGAGAATGAGACCCTGTCTCAAAAAAAAAAAAAAAGAAAAAAGAAAAAAAAAAAAAAAAAAAAAAAAAAAAAAAAAGGATCTTCAGAAATTGTCTACAATTTCTAGTAGGCGAGTGCAGCTACTCTTCTATTCTTTACAAAAGACTCGTTCTTTTCTGTAAGGGAAGGCCATCCTGACTGAGTGCTCAGGTTCTGGAGGGGTACGATGAGGGAGGAAGGAAATACTGGTCTAGGCAACAGGTCAGCAGTTTCAACTCTGGTGATCAAAGAGGTGGCAAACAGTGCAGGCAAATCACCTTCAGATCCATCGAGGCACCTGAATTTTTGTCCTTACTTTGACATTAACTGCATGAGCATTGGTACATGACATAATTTTTTTCTCCTTCAGTTAACGTTTCAATAAATTAAGAGGCTTGGAGTATACAATCTCGATGTCCTTTTCTATTTTATGAGAATATAAGTTTGAATTCATTTTAATTAACAACACCAAATAGTGAATGAAATATGTTAACACTGTGGTTCTTGCATGCTTTCTTTAATGGATTTAAAGAGGAGAAAAGACTGGCAGAGCACTAATACTATGCAGTGAAAATGAGGAAAAAAAATAAAAGACTAGTTTCAATTTCAAGGGATCTCAGATTTCTTAATGGTTTCAAATTATGAGGGATGTGTGAAATATATGTTAAAATAAGAAAGCTTCAAATCGCATCTCCCACAAACTTGAAAGGCAAAATTTAACATTTGTTATGATATTAGTTTTTTATTAAACTTGGAAGATACTTTCAAGGGATCACGATTGGATGCGCCTTTAATAGTCTACTTTCTTCAGTTATTAAGTCAGTTTACTACATATAAAGTTTTGGGAAGTAATTACTAGAAATCATAGACTCTAAATCTGACATACACCTGTGGAAATTTACTATCAATTGACAATGAATCCAGACATAAATGAGGTGTCTATCTAAATGTAAAGAGTTGGGAATTTGCAGGACTGATTCAGTCTGTATTTATTATCAGCCTATTGTTATACACTTGCTCTATGTCAGGCACACTTCTAGGCACATGGAATGCACAAGCAATACAAACTTCAGCCTCTGTGAAGCCAAGGTCTTAATGCTGGCTAACAAGAAATATTACAAAAATCAAAACATAAACCAACATAGGTGGGATTACAGTGACAAAGTGTGGATAGGGTAAGTTATATTAACAGGAAAGTCAGAGTATGCCTCATTAAGAAGATAATATTTGAGCTTATACTTTAAAGGAGTGAGAGAGCCATTGAAATATCTTTGTGAAAAGTGATCTAAGTAGAAAGAACTGCTAGTGCAAAATCCCAATCTGGGAGAATATCTATCTTGTTTGCAGAATAGCAAAGACACCAGTTAAAACTGAAATGGAATAATCAAACAAAAACTTGTAGATGATATCAGAGAGGTAATGAGTGGCAGGCTGTAAGGCTTTATAGGCCATTATGATGACTTTAGCTTTCACTCTGTGTGAAATAGACATTGGAGGGCTTAGAGCAGAGCAAAGATAATATAATCTTTATCATTAGAGAAATGCAAATCAAAACCACGATGAGATATGATCTCACACCAGCCAGAAGGGCTATGATTAATAGCCCTTAATAATAATAAGGACTGTAAATAATAATATTAAGGACTATTAATAATTAATACTGCTTAAGCAGATTTCTCTTTACATTTGTGTCTCTCATATATTTAGAATTTATACTGCTAAGGATGTGATGATGGCTCTATTTATATCTCCTATTTGCATGGAAACTTGACCATGAAATAAATAAGAATAAAATAAACAATATTAAGAGCCCTTAATAGTCAAAAAATAACAACTGCTGGAGAGGTTGTGGAGAAAAGGGAACACTTATACACTGTTGGCAGGAGTGTAAACTAGTTCAACCACCGTGGAAAGCAGTATGGGATTCCTCTAAAAGCTAAAAGCATAACTATCATTCAACTGAGCAATCCTATTACTGGGTATATACCCAGAGGAAGAGAAATCATTCTACCATAAAGACACACGCACAAAAATGTTCATTGCAGCACTATTCACAATAGCACATAGAACCATTCTAAATGTCCATCAATGACAGACCGGATAAAGAAAATATGGTACATATACACCATGGAATATTATGCAGCCACACGAAAGAATGAGATCCTGTCTTTTGTGGGAACATGGATGGAGCTGGAGGCTATTTTCTTTTTCTTTTCTTTCTTTTTTTTTTTTGACAGGGCCTTGCTCTGTTGCCCAGGCTGGAGTGCAGTGGCACCATCTCAACTCACTGCAATCTCTGCCTCCCAGGTTCAAGTGATTCTTCTGCTTCAGCCTCCCGAGTAGCTGGGACTACAGGTGCCTGCCACTATGCCCAGCTAATTTTTGTATTTTTAGTAGAGACGGGGTTTCAACATGTTGGCCAGGCTGGCCTCAAACTCCAAACCTAAGGTGATCCACCCACCTCGGCCTCCCACAGTGCTGGGATTACAGGCGTGAGCCACCGCACCCGGCCGCTGGAGGCTATTTTCCTTAGTAAACTAATGCAGAAACAGAAAACCAAATGCCACATATTCTCACTTATAAGTGGGAGCTAAATAACTCTTGAACAGAAAGAGGGAAACAATAAACTGTGAGGTCTACTTGAAGGAGGAAGGTGAGAGGAGGGAGAGGAGCAGAAAAGATAGCTCTTGGGTACTGGCATTAACACCTGGGTGATGAAATAATCTGTATGACAAACCTCCATGATATGAATTCGCCTCTGTAACAAACCTTCACATGTACCCCCAAACCTAAAATAAATGTGTTTTTTTAAATTAAAAAAGGTGATATATACTTTTAAGTTTGAAAAGAATGACTCTGGCCTCTGCAAGTATTGAATGGAGAAAGCAGGAAGACCAGTTAAGAGGTCTTAAGTAAGAGGTTGTAAGTAGTTTATATATAAAATGTTAGCACCTCTTAGTAGTGTGGTAATAGTAGAGGTGGTAGGAAACATACAAATCAGAAATATTTCGGAATTAGAATATTCCTTGATGAATTAATTAAGTATTAAGTTGAAGAGAAAAAGAAGAGTCAATAAGGATGCATGACTTGGGGTCTTAATAATAAGATAATGTATTTGTCATCAAAGGAATAGAGAAGTCTTAAGATGGCAGGGCTAAGTTAGGAGGAGGCAAATCAAGAGTTCAGTTTTGAACACTTGAGTTTGCGGTGTCTTTTAGAAATCCAAGATAACGTGTTGAGTTAAAACTGTATATGTGAGTCTGGAATTTAACAGATAGATCTAGGCAGTTGATACAAAGCTGGAAATCTGGGAGAAGAGAAGAACCAGCAAAGGAAGCTGAAGAAGCAGCAAGAAAGGTATACAGAAAAACAAGAATGTAATGTCCTCAAAGCAAAATGAAGGAAGTATATTCAGAAGGAGACCATTATCGTTGCTATCTAGTACTACTGAGAAGTCAAGCAAAATGAGGGCTGAGAATCGACCAATGGAATTTTGCAAAACAATAGCAGCATGATTCCAAATCTCCCCTTAACTCTTAAAAAATAAAAAATCAACACAGCAAACATAAAACTACATTGGACAAATATCTTTAGCATTCCTAGGAGACATAGAGAATCGATCTTCAAATTACCTGTAAGTAGAAGAAAAAGGAAAAATTCCTACAACCCCCAACTGTGGCCACTATCACAAGCCAGTGGTAATGGTGAGCAGAAGGGAGAAAACTGGAGACTCCATGAAAAATAGCAGAGGGGATTGAAAGTCTTAGGAAGTTCTGTTAAAATCACTGTCAGAAATAGGAAAAAACACACAAAAATACTGAACATTGTAACTTCATGGGGAAGGGGCCTTCCCCATGAGCAGAACTGGAAGTAGTAGTCTTAGAAAAGCATTGCTTCTGGGGAAGAATTAGCTATATAGAAAAAGGGTGATCCCCTGTAAGACAAGACAGGGAGACAAAAGGACACAAGAAGAGAAAATTTGAGACCTTGAAGAAAAGGAAAAAAGTTATGATATACCAAACCTTATTCCAACTTCCACCAGCAACAGCACATTCATAGGACAAACTACACAGGAGAGGGTAGAACTGACACAAGAGGACAATCTTACCCAAGAGTTCGAGACCAGCCTGGGCAAGACAGGGAGATACCGTCTCTACAAATAATAATAATAATAATAATAATAAAGTAGGATATTCTTGAACTTGGAAACTTGACCATGAACTAAATTAGAATAAAAGAAAGTGGGCTACATAAACACAAAACTACTGTAAAATGCTAGAAAATGCAAATGAAAGACCTGCTAACAAAAATTAAAAAACTTTATCCTAAAAACAAAACCCAAACCAACCAAACAAAAAATCAGCCAATGAAAATTGAAACACAGTGCCCCCCAAGAATGAATTACATATACTCAAGTGAGCATTTTGTGAATAGGAAAAAACACTTTGATTCAGAAATATAAAAACTTAAATAGGAAACGCAAAATGGGAAGAATTAAAATAAGTGCTGATTGAACTAATTAAATAATGTTGTAAAAAGACAAAAACTCAATAAAATATAGACAACTGTAAGATACACACGGGAATCTAGAACTAAATGAAAACTTAAGGCATTGAAGAAAATTAGAAAAACAACCAAAGAATAAAAATGAGAACAATAAACAAGTTAAAGGGGTGAGAGAGAAAATTATTTAAATGGAAAATATATTAAAGGAGGTTAAACATTCATATCAGTGATGTCCCTGAAAAGAAAATAAAAATATAGAAAGCCAAATATTTAAAACTATAACTCAAGAAGAGTTTTCAGAAATTAAAGATTTATTTATTATTATTATTATTATTATTATTTTTTGAGATGGAGTCTCGCTCAGTCGCCCAGGCTGGAGTGCAATGGCACGATCTCGGCTCACTGCAAGCTCCGCCTCCCGGGTTCACGCCATTCTCCTGCCTCAGCCTCCCAAGTAGCTGGGACTACGGGTGTCCACCACCACACCTGGTGTTTATTTATTTATTTTTTTTAAGTAGATACGGGGTTTCACCGTGTTAGCCAGGATGGTCTCAATCTCCTGACCTCGTGATTTGCCCGCCTCGGCCTCCCAACATGCTGGGATTACAGGCTCACATGAGCCACTGCGCCCAGCCTAAAGAAGATTTTAATCTATGCATTGAAAGAGCCCAATGAGTACAAAGGCAAACTGACCCCAGAAGGCTAAATTCTAAACATATCCTAGTAAAAGTATCAAATTTTAAACATAAAGAAAAATCCTCAGTGATTCACAATCACTTCTCTATGAGAATTAAACTGGCACCATATTTTCGACAACGCAGAGAGGAACAGTGCATCTTTTTTGTAAATGGCATTGAAACAACTAGATAGCCATTTAGTAAAAGATATGAATACAACCATCAACACATCCTTACCAGTATAAATTCTAAATATATGAGAGATTCTAAACGTAAAAATAAATCTGCATAAATAGTATAAAACATATGGGTAAATTCTTCTATTGTAAGACTTTCTAACTTGACTAAAAATCCACATGCAATTAAAGAACATACCAATACATAGTACTACATAAATATTTTTTAAACATAGTAAAAATAAAATAAGCACTGTCAAATAAAAAACCAGAAAACAATTATGATATATATCACAGATAAAGAATGGCTTTCCCTAATTTCTAAAGAACCTGTAAAAACTGAGGCTAATAGGACTGAGAATCCTATCGTGGCAAAATACATGAACATAATTATTCACAAAAAGAGATATGAAAATGACCATTAAACATATGAAAATACATTCAATAACACTCAACAGATAAATGTAAATTAAAATGATATTGAAGTTCCATTTTTATAGTATAAGATGGTCAAATACTCAAACTCTGACAATAACATCTCTTGGCAGGATGATGGGGAAAAAGACACTCTCATACATAGATGATAGAAATGTAAACATCACAACTGATATACATAAGAATATAGCAATATCTAGCAAAATATTACACTGAATTTACTCTTTAATTCATCGGCACAAGTTCTAGGAATTTATCCTGAAGACACACATCCAAAAATATGAGTATGTACACACAAAGGTTATTCATTGCAGTATTATTTGTCATAAGAAAACGTTGGAAGGGCAGTAAGTCCTCCCTTAACATAAATGATACGTTCTTTGAAACTGTGACTTTAAGTGAAACAATGTGTAACAAAACCAGTGTTACCACAGGCTAAGCGTTACAAGCAAGAGTTTAGTTTCTGCAGCATATTTCTGGTCACAAAACTTCACTACATTTCTAAATAATGACCCCAAACATTCTAATACTAAACATTAAAATAATGTAGGCTATATATTTAAGAAAGATTATTAAAAACAAGTGAAAAGGGCCGGGTGCAGTTGCTCACGCCTGTAATCCCAGCACTTTGGGAGGCCGAGGCAGGTGGATCACCAGGTCAGGAGATCGAGACCATCCTGGCTAACACGGTGATACCCCGTCTCTACTAAAAATACAAAAACAAAATTAGCACGGGCGCGGTGGCGGGTGCCTGTAGTCCCAGCCACTTGGGAAGCTGAGGCAGGAGAATGGTGTGAACCCAGAAGGCGGAGCTTACAGCTAGCTGAGATTGAGCCACTGCACTCCAGCCTGGGGGACAGAGCAAGACTCTGTCTCAAACAAACAAACAAACAAAAACAAACAACAATGACAACAACAACAAAAACAAAGAAAGAAACAATAGAAAGGATGATACCCAATTTTGGGTGAATCAGTGAGCAAGGGCAGTTGTAGAGGCAATGGGTTAAATCAAGAAATAAATGTTTGCAAAGGGAATATTGTCAGGAGCACCTCCTCCCACCACACACTTCAAAAAACAAGCAGTCTCCAATACAGCAGGCTTGCAGAGCACTGTTCGATCACATTGTTTACTGTTGTGCACTTGTATGATTATTGAATACTTGATGATTTTTTTAATTTTATGACCAGGCGTATTCATTCATTCATTCGTTTGTTCATTCATTAATTCATTCGTTCATTTGTTCATTCATTCATTCATTCATTCATTTATTCATTCGTTTTCCAATCCACTTATTCCAGTTCAGGGTATGGGTAGCCACCACCTGTCTCAGCAGCAGGGCTCCAGGTGGGAACCCACCTTGTCCAGGACACTATCCTATCGCAGGGCACACTCACACACACTCACATTCACTCACCCTGGGACCATGTAGACACACCCCAGTTCATCTTATGTGTGCACTATTGGGGATGTGAGAGGAAAGGAGAGAACCCCAAGAAGCCCATGCAGACAAGGTGAGAACATACAAACTCCACAAGGCTATGGCCCTAGACAGGAAGAGAATTTTTTCCTCTTTAACATTATAAGAAAAGATCTTTGAACAAAATAATGTTATTCAAGTACCTGTTGTATTTAAATGTTTTGAGCATACAAGACTGGTTAAATAAACTATAGCACAATGGAAGTACATTGCATCTGTACAACTGAATGAGAAAGAACTTTATGGCAAGGAGTGATTTTCTGTGTTCTGCATTTAACCTAACAATTTTTAAGCTACTTGCCTTCACCTTCTTTTTTTTTTTTTTTTTTTTTTTTTTTTTTTTATACTTTAAGTTCTAGGGTACATGTGCATAACGTGCAGGTTTGTTACATATGTATACTTGTGCCATGTTGGTGTGCTGCACCCATCAACTCGTCAGCACCCATCAATTCGTTATTTATATCAGGTATAACTCCCAATGCAATCCCTCCCCCCTCCCCCCTCCCCATGATAGGCCCTGGTTTGTGATGTTCCCCTTCCCGAGTCCAAGTGATCTCATTGTTCAGTTCCCACCTATGAGTGAGAACATGCGGTGTTTGGTTTTCTGTTCTTGTGATAGTTTGCTAAGAATGATGGCTTCCAGCTGCATCCATGTCCCTACGGCAAGGAGTGATTTTTTTTTCTTTTTTTCTTTTTTTTTTTTGAGACGGAGTCTCGCTCTGTCGCCCAGGCTGGAGTGCAGTGGCCAGATCTCAGCTCACTACAAGCTCCGCCTCCCGGGTTTATGCCATTCTCCTGCCTCAGCCTCCGGAGTAGCTGGGACCACAGGCGCCTGCCACCTGGCCCGGCTAGATTTTTGTATTTTTTAGTAGAGACGGGGTTTCACCGTGTTAGCCAGGATGGTCTTGATCTCCTGACCTCGTGATCCTCCCCTCTCGGCCTCCCAAGTGCTGGGATTACAGGCTTGAGCCACCGTGCCGGGCCAGGAGTGATTTCTAAATAATCTAAGTGGGGGTTAAAAGTACAAAAAGCAAATAATATGTTACATTTTTTGTAAGAAAGAAGAAGGCATACACATATCTGCTTATGATTACAAACACAGCACAGGATGAATAAACAAAGACAAAAAAAAACAAAGCAAAGTCAAAACAAAACAGTAAGATTGGTTATCTACAAAGGGGAATGAATTCAAAGGGACAGGGCAGGGAAAATACTTCTATGACTAAAATTTTTGTCATAGTTTCTTTTTCTTTCGAAGGTACAGTGTTATTATTTTATCAAATTATAAATAAATAAATTACAAATAAACAAAATTTAACTTTTTATTTCCCTTAAGAATGAGAAGGTGGGGAATAATCTCAAAGAAAAATGGAATAAATGAACACAATTTTATTGCAATGAATATTATAATCACATAGATGGGATGAAAGAAAGGAAGGGAGAAATGAAGAGAGGGGCCAAGGGAGGGTGACCAAATAAAAATAATTTATCATAAACACAGTTTTTGTGTTGGGCAGGCCAGGTGGAAACAGGGATATAATTGCAAACAAATCTTAAGCTTTTTTAGTAAGTTTGTTTATTGTAATGGTATGGCTACAAAAATTCTAAAGCTATTTTAGAATTCCAAATTACATCTACCGTTTTAGATGTAATATAATGAAGAAAATGAGTAAATGTGTGGAGGTTGTCAGGAGGCAAGATTCTCACTGTGGAAGAATGGGAAAACAAATATGGAATGAGAGAAGGGAGGAAAAACTCTATGGGAATGGACTGGAATGGAAGGTATTGCTATGAATTTGTGATTTCACATGTATACATGCATGTATATAAGTAAAGGTAATTCTTTATATCTGTATGTGTGTATTGATATATACCTGTATATGCATACATATATTTCCTAGACATAATTACTGAAAGGGCAATCGAGAAAAGATACTCAAAGCATATCTTGCACCAAAATCCTGATCTCCACAACCTTCCTGAAAAGAACCAGAGCTCCTAGGAGAAACGGTTGATTGTCAAGGCGGGCCAAATAGGTACAAAATGAGTCTATAACATCTTGTTAGGTCTGAAACTAAAGCAGTGCTTAGAATTGATGAGGACCTTTTACAACAACACAAGAGCCAGATGGATCAAATCTACACAATGTTAGCACCATAATGGTGAAATACAGTAATGAATTATGAACCAATAAAAAAATAGGAAACCCTGAGTTCATATGACAACAAATAAAGAAATAAATAAATGAGAGAATCGGGAGGGGTCTTACTTACAGTAAAATGCTGAAGGCCAACTGGTAAATGTGGAGGAAATACCAGGGTTGGAAAAAATCATCATTTTGCAACAATCACAGTGAAGTCTGGATCAGGCAAAACTATCTGGATGGTAAAATCTAAGGAATAAATTTCACATGGGGATAGGATGTTTATTTTCATTCAGTTTTAAATTAATTTACAAACCATTTATTAGTTGTAAAGGAGAAAAAAATAACATTCTTTATAAAGTGGAGATATCAGGAGACACCTTGAATGTGTGATCAAAATTAACATCAGTGGGGGACAGAAGGACATTATGTGCCTCCATATGTGATACCTTGAGGTAGATACAATATTGCCTATTTCACGCAAGAAGAAGGAATGTTATATTAATGAACATAGTGTGTGTTGGGTACACTTTATTTTCGAGAATTATCAATGTCATAAAAGGCAAAGAGAATAAGTGGAAATGTTTCAGAAAGAATAAGCTACTACATGAAATAACTAACCCGAGACTAGATTCTGTACCTGAGGGTGGAAAGAAGTCATAAAAGACATTGTCAAATCAAATGAAAAAATTAGAATGTAAATAGCAGGTTAGATACAATCATGATATCTATGTAAATTTATGAAGATTATAACTCTGTTGTGGTAATGTAAGACATTTATATTTTTAGAAAATATGCACTAAAGTATTTAGAATTAAATGTCCATCCATGACATATGTAACTCAACCTCTAAAATTTCAGAGAAAAAATAGGGATGTGTGTGCGTGTGTGTGTGAGTGTGTGAGTGTGTGTATGTTAGAGAGAGAGAGAGAAAATGAGATAAAAACTTATAAATGAACATGATTAAAGGCTAATGGTGTTATTTGCACTACTTTTATTGTTGGAACTTTAATAAGTTTGAAGTATTTCCAAATAAAGTAAAAATAATTCATCATTCGGCTACATAGAAGTTATTTATGACCTTGTTATGGTCATTTTTGATGGTGTTTAGGATGAAAGCCAAGTTGAAGTACATTTTTAAAATGAAACTGAGGGAGTAGAAACCTTAAGTATAAACATATTTTAGGAAGTTGTGCTGCTGCCAGGCACTGTGGCTCGTGCCCGTAATCCCAGAACTTTGGGAGGCTGAGGCAGATGAATCACAAGGTCAGGAGTTTGCAACCAGCCTGGCTAACATGGTGAAACCCCGTCTCTACTAAAAATACAAAAAGAAAAAATTTAGCTGGGCATGGTGGCAGATGCCTGTATTCCCAGCTACTTGGGAGGCTGGGGCAGGAGAATCCTTTGAACCTGGGAGGTGGAGGCTGCAGTGAGCGAAATGGGGCCGCTGCACTCCAGTCCAGGCCACAGTGCAAGACTCAAAAAAAAAAAAAAAGGTTGTGCTGTACAATAGAGCAATAGAGCAGTGAAAAGAAGGACCTATATATATATATGTGATATAAGCAGATTAGGCAGATGAGAATGATTTTGATAATTAAAAATGAGTGATGTAAGAAAGCAAAAGAAAGTTAGTGGAGTGATGTCCTTGCTTGAACAGGCATGAAAAGACAGAATCTATTACGCAAGTGGGGATAGAGATTGGCTATGAATACATAGTTTCATTGATGACAAAAGGAAGACAGGCAGGAGTTGATGTGTGAGTAGGTGTGTTGATTGAAGCTGGTGAGAGTCCTGTTCCAACCATGCATCAGCCACTTCATTAGGTGCCAAAGATGTAAAGATGAACATGAAATAATTTCTGTCCTTAAAAGACTTTGCAGTCTAGGGGTGACCAGTAAGAAAAAAGGCCATTTCATAATTGCTAAGGAAAGAAGATGGTTTTATGAGTCAGAGAATGCTCTCTCAAGGAAGAATGATCTCAGTTGAGATACTGAGCCCCTGGAAGAATAAGCCAAGTTAAAACATGGTTGGCAACATAGCCTTGGCACAGGTCTGAAAGGATAGCAAATCATGGGGAATTGAATGTAACTCAGTATGGTGGGAACATGGCACTGGAGGTGGTTTGAACAGGGCATAAGATGAGACAAGAGAGATAGGAAAAGGCCAAATAATAAATGTCCTTATCTGCTATGTTAAGAAGTTTGACCATCATCTTATAAAGACAATGTCTGGCCATTTAAGAATGGTAAGTAGACAGTATGATGAATTTGCTTTTTAGACTACTCTTGTCACTGTTTTGTGCGACATAATGAAAACATCTAAATCTTGCATGGTGACTTTTGCTAAGCAATGCACCACACTCCTTACATATTTTATCACTTCATCCTTACAGCAGCATAGTGAACTAGGTGATATTACTACCCACATTTTATAGAAAAGATATTAAATGAACAAGTAATTTACTGAAAGCCTATGATATACTAATGTATTACTCTAAGTTGCAAGAGATAGAGGAGTGAATAGGACAGAGTGAGTTCCTGGCTTTAAGGTTAAAAAAAAAAAAGATAAATATGTATGCAAGAAAATTTCAGGAGCTGCTTCTTGCTAAGAACAAGTAGAATAGAGGCATTTCTCAAGTAAGAATGAGAGTGGAAATTGAAGTTTTTTTAAAAATTTGGATTATCAGAATAGGTTCCTCTGAGTTGATATCTGATTCACAATCTGCCTGATTCAAATATTCATTCAATAAATATCTTTTGAGGGCCTACCATGAACCAGGCACTCTTGTAGATTCTGGAGAGACAGCAGTGAATTAAACATGAAAATCTCTGCTCTTCTAGTATTTATGTTATTTGGGGGGAAGAGGACAAAAGGAAAATCAAGCATATATAAAAGGAAAAATACTTCAAAAGCTAAAAAAGAAAACCTAAGGCCCACAGAGGTTAACAAAAAACACTGTAAGAAAGGTAGTTAAGGGGTCAAATCTTTGAGACACTGATGAGATAAAAGAAAGATTTAGGGCGAATGACCAATGACAAAGCTACACAGATATGAAAGTAGGAGGCCTGATAAGAAACAGGAACATCTGAATATCACATTTTTAGGATAAAGCAGGTAAAACCTAAGGAATAGTTACAGATGTGAGATTGGATGGAGGTGAATATTATTCGAGATGAACATGGGAATGAACTGGGACATGATAGCATTTGGTTATGCAACAGCGTGAAGTACAAAAAGTAGAGAACAGGGTTTGCAATAGGGTGTAACACCAACTGCAAAAGCCTTCAACTAATGAGGATAAATGACCATGACATTGTTGAAGAGAGAAAAGATGATGGCAATAATTCTCAGAAGAGCTAGGGATGTTCCAGAAGGGTAGAAGATTAGATGAATAGTGTCTTAGAAGTCACATTAAAGAACAGTGTCTTTAATGATAGCCAGGTTTCATATCAATCATGGATATGGTGACCATTTAATTTATCGTACAACTAGGGATGCTTTCTAGAGTGAAGGGGAATTATTGATGGTGTGCAGAGACACTAGCATTGATTGGAACTATCATGGGCAAATCGGAATATTTGTTCACCCTAAACACAGAGTACAGAGAGCACCCAGTCAGGATGTTGAGAAATTGGATATTTGTTACATATGATCACTTTTAAATTAATAAATAGAATACACGAAAATTTTTTATCACTTGCATAAACATAATATTTTGTCAATATCTGTATCAACAGAGAAAGAAAAACCCTTTGTTCTAGTTGGCGTCTTGCAAAAAAATAATAAATATGGTATTTGCCTTAGAGAGTAAGATATGCACATGTACATAATAAATTCAGACTTTGTTTAAAAATTACAACTGCCATTATAATATGAGTAAAATAGCATGTTCAGAACTTTAAACGAACTGAGTAAGATAAAAACATGAAACCTAAGATATGTGAACACATATGACATAGCATGAACAGGAAATACAACAGGATACAGGCACATGAATTACATACGAGGTTTTGTTTGTTGGAAACAGAATACTGGCTGTAGTCAGATCATCAATACTAACAAGATATTAATTATTTTGTTTAAATAACAAATTATTTTAGTAAAAATAATGTAGAAAATGATTGTATGTTTTACTGTTTGTTAAATTATCTTATTCCCGTCTTTAAAACAAAAGAAAAAAACAAATTTGAGACTAGGCCATAGACCCTCTCGAAACTTCTTATTATTGCTGATGTGCTGAGCAACCAAGATTAATGAGAAAATGTTTGCAGCCACCAGAAACTACATGCTGTTCCGTGATATGTTAAGCTTCACATCCCATTTGAGGCCATTTAAATGGTAACAGAGTGAAGTTGAGTCGATAGGCTGTTAAAAATTCTTCATTAACTCTTCACTCTTTAGGAATAGCTTCTTTCATTGGCTATTTCAGAGTCTATTTCTTCAGCGCATTAGATTTTCCATCACACTACTTAGGCAGGGAGTTGATTGAGAACAAAAGAAAAAAAGTACAACCCCCAACTGTGAAAGGAGAAAAGGATTGTAATCTATCATCCTCAGTCACAATTTCTGCAGGAAAGTAAAAGAAAAAAAAAAATTCATTTGTTCTCTTTCTTCCTCTCTCTTTAAAACTGCAGCATTCCTCTCACATATTCACTATTTACCTTTTTCATTTGTAACATAGCACTATATATATATATATATATTTATTAAGGATATTGTTTATCATCTTTTTTTCCTCACTAGAAAAAGGTTAAGTTTCTCGAGGGTAAAAATCAGTGTCTATTCTGTCTATTGATATACCCAAGTATCTAGAAAAGTTCCTTGCATACAGTAGGCACTCAATAGTTGTGTGTTGAAAGAATAAATTTTAAAATTACATAATTGCACACATGACCTAAGTATAAGGAGATTCATATCCCATATTGTCAACAAATTGATAAATCGGTGACTGTTACCAGAATGGCCTAGAATCAGTTAAAAGGTTTTATAACATATCTTTTTCTTAAATGGGTATGTTAAAACCCCAAATGTTCCCTGGGATTGTAGGTTTTCTCTCCTTGGGAAGCAAGGAAATGCAAGAAGTTAAAATCCTATCTGGACAGACAGGATTATGAAAATAGTGTTTATGAAAAAAATTAAATCCCACTACAGCCCACCAATGCCAAGTAATATTCTAACAACAAAATTCTGGTGCAGTCAACCCGTATGATGATGAATAATAAGTCTTTGGAATTGTATGCATGCCAGTATTTACTGTGTACCTAATCTAAAGTCAGAAGTGACGTAACATTGGGCCCACAATGTGGGCATTATTGGTTTCTATCCTCAAGAATTTCCAATTCGGGACAGGCATCATTACTTAGTAAATAACGGATACTAAGTAAAGCAGAAAGAGTGGGATGACTGAGGTTTTCAATTAACTGGGCACAGTAAGGTGGGACACTAACAGTTTCATTATAATAATATAGTTGAGAAGACAAGTTTAAGGGGAAATAAAAAGGAATCAGATTTAGGTGGGATACGTTTAACATGTGTCTAGGCAGAGGAATCTAGCAGGTGGAAATACAATATGAAATCTAGATACACTAGAAGAGGTGACACTTCAGTTCATGGATATGAATAAGGGTTGCTCTAGGAGAAATCACAGAGCAAAATGATAGACACAAGGTTTATGAAAATTGTTTATGAAAGAGAAGAGCTAATTATAAAGGCAGAATTATAATCAGGTTTAATAGGAAGAAATTAATGTCAGGCTATGAGATCAAATAGAATAATGATTAAAAATAGCATGTTAACTTTGGTGGTTGGCCACTTGCTGGTGACTTTTATGGCAGCCTATTCATCAGATAAACCTATCAGATGAAGCAATTTTCCGCTAAAAGGAAAATTGACATTTTTAATGATAAATCTGATTTTTTAGTTCATTGTTCTGTATAGGTACATATAATGGATGTTCTCAGTTTTCTTCATTAATAAATACCTGTTTATTTACATTTGATTTCTAGCCTCATCTAAAGACTTAGGAAAATGGGTATCTGAAAGAGTTAATATATTTATCTAAGTACCTAAGTGATAAACTCACTGGGGAAAACAAGATACCATATGTCTATTTCAGAAATTTATAATGCAGGTAATTACTAGCATTACATTGTCACATGTGAGTGATTTTTCAACAACAAATCTAATATTAGGCTTCTCAAAATACAGTAGTATCCAAAAGCTAGGTAGAATGATAAGTATGAAAAAATCAACTTTCAAGTTTGACTCCAAAGTCAAACTCATGTTAATAAGAAAAGAACATTTTTTTGACATATGAAATCAAGGAGGAGATTATGAGGAATAAAGTACACATTTTAATTGCAAGTGAAAGCACTCAAGTTATTTTAGGAACTAAGGTAAAATTTTTAATCATATTGCTACACCTCCTTTTTTTTTCTCTGCAATTTCACAGTTTTGTTTTTTTGAATGTCATAGTACTTAAAGTTAATTTTCTAAATTTCCATGAGAACAAATGAAATATATCAGATTTTCCTAACATTTTTTTTTCTTCGCCACCTTTTCAAATTTGAATTCATGTATATTAGGGGAAAGACACTGCAGACAAAGATTGGTAGTGTGGCTCATGGGGCCTTTTTTCTGGTTTTGAATTCCTGGCAAACAGATTGCTCCAGCTCCGAGAGTAAAAATAGCAGATGGGATTAATTAACTTGGTGACAACTCTTCAGACCTACCTAAATTAATATTTTTCTCCAAACAATGTATTCTGATTATCATACAACTAAGTGACGTTCATAGAAATAGATCCTGGTCTCAGTGATTTGCAGAATATATTGCTAACTATTTTTTCCCCCTGTAAGAGTTTTAGTCTGTTATTTGCATGTTAATCTTTCTAATCATTTTCTTGAAGAAAGCAATCATATAGAAGAAAAGTACATTTTGTTTGGAATGCTAGAGTTTGTCCTGACCTGAGGGATTCCTTCCTCTGCAGAAGTAAAAGCTTCAGGAGATTAATTTATTCACAGAAATTCTTCTCAAACCCAAATCTCTAAGGAGCAATTAATTATATTTTGTATGAAAACTGCAAATGAACATATCACCATAACATTTTCACCAGGGCTGTTTAAACTATGTAGAATCCAAGGGTAAAAGGTCATTTGTTAAAAACAAAAAACAAAAAACACCACATTTCATCAAATCTAATACAACACAGACTGACAGAAAAATCACAGTTTCAAAGATTTTAAAATGTGTATCTATTATCTATCTCTGTCTCTATCTATCTTTTTCTCTCTGTCTCCTAGGACCTATGGGACTTTTGCTTCAGTATCTTTGCAGTAGCACAAGGCCAAATAATACCTTAGGGAAGATAATATAACACCTTTATTAGTAAGGGGATTGTCTTTTAATTTGGGGTCATTTTGTGTCTAACAACAAGAAAACAGTAGAGAAGGACACTCCTTTTTGGCTTCCTTCAGATTTTGTGTGTGTGTGCTTTACTAGTTGACATTATGAACTCTACTTACATTGAGAGACTCTAATATGCAAATATGGTGAATCACCATGAACCTGCTATTTAATGTGTTGTATAAATACTGTTAATGACAGTACTGTCCTCTCCCATGCTCTACTGTAGTGTGCTCGGTATAAAGGCTAGTAGAAAAAATTACTTTAAAGCCAAAACAAACAAACAAAAAACCCCCTAACAAACCAAAAAACCAGCCCCACCACTCTGTTCAGCCAGTGAGAAATGACATTTAAGTGAATAGGTTTACCTTGTTGCTTTGATGGACAAGGAGCAGAGTGACATATTTGTTGTTAATTTTTAATAATGTTTTTGGCTTTTTTGCATTTTGATTTATTCTTAGGTCTTGAGTTCTTGTTCTAATTTACAGCACTATTTGATGATTGCTTTCTAAAATTCTATTCATGCTAATACACATACAAGTATAGACACACACACATACACTTCTATCTATTTCAATTTATATATCGTTTTAATATACAGCTAATCCTACAGGGAAGAAGTCTGGGTACAGCAAGCAAAGGGCAGGTAGCAATCAGAATTCTGGGTCCCAAGAGAACACATTTTAAAAACAAATCCTTACCATTTACAAATTTTAAGTTTTAAAAAAAGTCCCTCCCTCTCTCCCTCCCTCCCTTCCTTCCTTCCTTCTTTCCCTCCTTTCCCTCTCTTCTTTCTTTTGCAGATGGTCCTACGATGACATTATTTCTTTGCCCACCTTCCTTCCTTCCTTCTTTCCTTCCTTCCTTCATTTTTCTTCCTTCCTTTCTTCCTTTTTCCTTTTGCAGCTGGCCCTATTACAAAATATGACAATATTATTTCTTGTTTTTCTTCCTTCCTTCCTTCTTTTGCAGATGGCCCTACAATGACAATATTCTTTCCTTATGTGTTCTACTCTTTCCTCAAATTTAGATTAAATGCAGATTAATAGCTATAGTTTTGTAACTAATAGAAAGTATTAATTAATTAATTCACAGCCATATAACTAGCTAGAGAAAGAGGAAGACAAGGAATAAAGAAGGAAGGAATCTTTTTTCTTCTTTAACCTACCACAACAAAGTGTTCAGTAGAGGTTTCCTAAAATGTTACATGCAAGTAAATCAGTTTGTTAAGGATTGTGTTTCAGAATATGCTATTTTGTACTATGTTATTTACTTTTGAAATCTACTAAAATCTCATTCATGCCCCAAGGGTACCATTTCACAAATGCCTGCATTGGTCAACCAGCTACTAAGCGATGCAAAGGAAGTTTAGACATAGCATCGATTAAAAAAAAAAAAAAAAAGTTTCCGGATTATTCTTTTATTTTCGGAAAAAAAAGAATTCTATTTTTTCTGCTAAATATTTTATCAAATTTTCTTTGCTTTAAAATATTAATATTTCCTCCTATCATTTTTGAGGAGATTCATAAAGAATAATATAGTAGAAGCGGAATAAGAACGAATATAATAGGAAAAACACAGGACATACGTGCTTACTAGGTCAATTTCCTTAGATTCTCTGGGCATCAGTTTTTAACTCGACCAGATAATTTCTGCCATTCTTCATTTCAGACATTATCTGCTTCTAATTCATGTTAAAATACATAGTGAGTCTTTCTAATTTATGTTAAAATACATAATGAGTCTTTGAATTATTATTAAATATAATGCTCTGTAGTTGAATAAAAACTATAAACCCATTTAATTAAAAAATGTTATTTGGAATATGTTGAAATAATATATAGCTTTTTAATTTTTATTTTTAATTTTTTTGGAGATGGAGTCTCTCTCTGTCACCCAGGCTGGAGTGAAGCAGCGAGATCTCCGCTCACTGCAAGCTCCACCTCCCGGGGTTCATGACATTCTCCTGCCTCAGCCTCCCGAGTAGCTGGGACTACAGGCGCCTGCCACCACGCCTGGCTAATTTTTTTGTACTTTTAGTAGCGACGGGGTTTCACCTTGTTAGCCAGGATGGTCTTGATCTCCTGACCTCGTGATCTGCCCACCTTGGCCTCCCAAAGTGCTGGGAGTACAGGCGTGAGCCACCGTGCCCAGCAATAATATATAGCTTTTAATAATGAAATTTGCCCAAGTCTAAGTATGGTTGCCAATCTCCATTATTATCCCACAAATTTTGGTTTATCAAGGAAAACTTCAGCCAACCTTGAAATATTAAAAACTTGAAAAAACAAGTAAAACATATTACTTGAAATGACAATTAAAATTTTCCACATTAACAGAATTTTTTTAAACAAAGCTGCTCCTTTTTATATTGTTTAGGAAAAAAATGTGTTTTGGAGTGTGAATTTCTTATGTATCAAGTTTTAAAATGACAAACAAGAAGCTTAGATTTTTTCAGAAATTTTTTTCTCATCCTATGATGTCTACAGAGAGTCCCAGAAGATTGAATGTCTATGCAACATATTTAAAATTGATCCAGATAATGTGGAATAAGCACATGAGTCATTAATGAAAGTATGTCTGCAAAATATCTCTGATCCATTCTTCAAGTATGGTTATTTCTTAAAGTCCTAGAAATAAATAAAAAGCATCAATAGCATATAATATTCTAAATACTCAGCTTATATCATGGAACACATATTTAAACATTGATTGTAATAGCAACAGTTTTGATCCTCATTATTTCAAAAGTTGAAATCCTTCATGTGTGTATTCAACAACAGTCAATATCCACTGATTGATATTTAAGATCAAGTGATAGACTAGGCGCAGTAGCTCACACCTGTAATCCCAGCACTTTGGGAGGCAGAGGTGAGTGGATCACCTGAGGTTGGGAGTTTGAGAGCAGCCTGGCCAACATGGAGAAACCCTGTCTCTACTAAAAATACAAAATTTGCCAGGCACGGTGGTGCATGTCTGTAATCCCAGCTACTCAGGAAGGCTGAGGTGGAGAATCACTTGAACCTGGGAGGCAGAGGTTGCGGTGAGCCAAGATGGCATTATCATACTCCAACGCGGGCAAAAAGAGCAAAACTCCATCTCAAAAAAAAAAAAAAAGAAAGTCAGTGATAGTACCCACAAATACTTCAGTATTATTTCGTAAGAACTATGACATTCCCCTTTCTAACCATACTATGATTATCAAAATAGGGAACTTTAACAAAAACAATAATATTTTCTAAGCCACAACCCATTTTATTGTTCCATTAATGCCATTTAATTGTTCAATAATGTCCTGTTTAGCAATCATTTTCCTGTCCAAGAACGAATCTGGGATCATGTACTGCATTTATATACGATGTCTCATTAGTATCTTTTAATGTAGAAAGGTATCTCAGCCTTTCTTGGTGTACGTTGATCTTCATATTTCTGAAGAACATAGGCCAGCTATTTTATGCAGTGTTTCTCAGTTCGAGTCTATCTGTTATATTTCATGGTTAGATGATGCATGTGAACAGAAGTATTACAGCAGTGATATCATGTCCCTTTAAGTGTTCCATATGAGAAGGCCCATGATGTATGTCCCAGTACACGTGGTGTTGACTTTGATGCCTTGGTGAAGGCAGGGTCCACAGATTTCTGCTCTGTAGCATTGTATTTCCCTTTATAATTATCAATGAGAAACTTGTAGGGACATTCTTTGAGATTATACAAAATTTCTGCTCTTCAAACTCACTACTTTAGCAAACATAGATAATGTTTTAGCTCCATCATGCTTTCCAGATCTATTATTTGGCATTCTACTTAAGCAAACATTTTTCTATTTATTTATTTGTATCAATATGGCTTCACACATACATATTTTATTCAATTAGTCATAATTCATCATTATCATTGTGTATTTTGATACTCAAATTGTCCCAGATGTGGTCAGAGAAAGAGCACTTTCAAATGGCTCCTGCAGACATCAAGTTTTATCTGCCAGGCTCCACCCTCTCCTACCAGTTTCTCAGAAATATTATTTTCCTGCTTCTGTCTCCTTAGTTACATACAGGGCAGCCACGTTTTTGCACTTGGAAACTGACAAACGGGGCATAGTTTATGTCTATAAATGGGCATGTGACCTAATCTGCCAATCAAAGTCACATCCACAGATGCTACTGGCAGATTTATCAAAGGGTCTGCAGCTGACCCTAGCTAAGCCAATCAGAGTCCCACCTCAGAATCTGCTGTTGAAATTAGGTAATTCTATTTAGAATATGACTAGTCCCTTGAATAGAAGCCAAATTAATTTGTAAGTTATGGGTAACATAACTCTTGAACACAGCTACTTTGTCACATAGGAGACACAGAAAAAATATTATCTCTCCTTTTAAATGTTTCTTTTATTTCTTGCTACTAAGCAAGACTTGGGAATGTGGTGGACTTTCAGTCAGTAATCCCTTGCCTTTAAATCATAAGGATCCTCAACTCTCTTTATAAACAGCCCTTCAGTTATATTCTTTACCCTGGTGATTTCTAGCCTATCCCTTTCTATTTCTGTCTCTAATACACATACAGTCAGCCCTTGGCATCTGTAGGTTCTCCATCAGGGATTCCAACAATGCTGGATGACAAATATTTGGGAAAAAATTTTTAAATGTAAAAATGATACAAATTTTAAAAAAGTACCACTATTTATATTGCATTAGGCATTATAAGTAATCTAGAGATTATTTAAAGTATATGGGAGGGTATATGCAGGTTTACACAAATACTGTGCTCTTTTATATCAGGGACTTGAGCAAACATAGATTTTGGTATCCACAGGGCCTCTGGAACCAGTCCCCTGCAGATACCGAGGAGTTGACTGTAGGACAACTGCTCTACGCTTTTTCCCCTCTTCAAAAGTTTGTACATTTTTCTTGTTTGCCGGATTCAGATTAGTCTTCCTAATGTCCTGTTTTCTGAAGGTGGAAGAGAAAAGTAAATCCAGACATAAATCCACTCTGAGTTAACATTGAGTCAGGGAAGGAATTTAACAGTCTTCACTAAGGGAAGTGGTGGTAGCATTAGAGAGCATCAGTTAACACTGTTACTGGACATTTGCATATTCTGCTTTACATATCATATATGATTATGTAAATTATAAAAGCTACATGTAGACTATTGTGAATATTCCAGTACATCTCATCAGTTACTTCTCATGTATAATCCTACTGTGTGTTGCTAAATCAATGTCATCTCCTTTGAAATCGTAGTTGCAGTTTTCTTCCTCCACTGCCTCTCAAATCATTTTAAAGTGATTTAATAAGACTCAATAAGACAAATTCCTGTTTGAGTTCATTATCAGGAAATATATTTTATGTACATATTTATTTTTTCTTAACAGAAAGCTAAAATGATGTAAACATATCTCCGATCCTATCCCAAATAGCAGAAATGTTAGAAATAATTACATTGTCCAAATACGATAATCCAATGAAAATAAACATCTGAAAATAGGTACCAATTATTCTTTCAATGGCATTTCTTATACATTATCTTCACGTGGATATTCCAAAATTTTATGTAACCTTAAGCAAACAATAAAAATGTATTCATAAGGTTATACAAATGTTTTTGAAAGTAGATGGGCTTATGCTTTAATCATGTATTTTTCCAAAGCCGTTTTATTTGTTGATGCCTAGAATCTTTAGTTCATGTATCCAGTGATGTAGGTCCTAAATATTGATATAATAAGGCAGCTAAATAGGAGATACTTTGTGTCTCCCTCACTATATAGAATAACTGTCAGCTGAGCCCTCCCTTTACTTTTATATGCAGTAAGCTCATTTTCATTTCGGATTTCATTTTGTTTTTCCCTTTTCTCCATATGCTCTAGGAAGAGGCATCTGTATCTCCAACTCCAGGAGAGGAGCCAATTGGCCTAAGGCAATTATCTTCAGAATACAATCATTGGTTCAGAGATGAGTATGCGACTAAATCGTGGGGGCAAATGAGGTAAAAACATTTGCTTGGAGCGTCTAGAAAAAAAAATAATTTCTCATTTTCATGTGACATCTACCTAGACTAACATTCTCTGCCTTCTGGATGTGAACAAGGAAGAATAGAGGCTCCAGAATCTGCAGAATGCTGTCTATCTCCATGAGAAGCTTTAATATTAAGATGAGGTTCAAGTCTAATACCAGCTTTCTATGAAGATTTTACTGTGTCACTGGATTTAGCCACACCTGGAGTCCATTCTCTCTATTTCTGACTTTTTCAGTTAATTCCATTGAGTGTTTAAGCCACTGCGTTTTCCGTCACTTGTAATAAAATGTTTTGTGTTAGATTCTATACCAATTGTAGTTGTCTGGAGACAGCATCAAATTGCACAATATTGAGAAGGTACTCAGTAAGAATTTTTTTTTTTTTTTTTTTTTTTTTTTTTTTTCTCTTTTGAAGTGGAGTCTTGCTCTGTCACCCGGGCTGGTGTGCAGTGGTGTGATCTCGGTTCACTGCAACCTCTACCTCCTGGGTTCAAGCAATTCTCCTGCCTCAGCCTCTCGAGTAGCTGGGATTACAGGTGTCTGCAACCACGCCCAGCTAACTTTTTGTATTTTTAGTAGAGACGGGGTTTCACTATGTTGGCCAGGCTGGTCTCGAACTCCTGACCTCATGATCTGCCTGCCTCGGCCTCCCAAAGTGCTGGGATTACAGGCATGAGCCACTGTGCCCAGCATTTGTTTTCTTATTCTTGGTTTAACACAAAAGGCAAGCCAAACGAAGAAATGATTGGTGAATTAAAATGCCTATTGTTGGTTTATTTGGGGGGGAAATTATTAGGATTATAGCATAATCTTATGTATTTCCCCAGAAGCAAATAAAGAAAAGTGTCAATCTGGTTAAAGCTTCAACCAGAGAAGCAAATTTTAGCTTTAAAGCAGACAATTATTGGAGAAAAGGAGTACACAAGAGTCAAGAATATCCCAGTTGTTAGTCTTCAATTAACCTGCCAAAGGACTTAATAGCTCTTGCTTAGACACAGGGAAAATTCACATTGATGGTTCTAAAATCTTAATGTGTAAAGGAAGTCATTGAGGAATTTTTTTTAAATGGCTGTATTTGACCTTCACCCTCAAATATTTTTATTTAATTGTTTTGGGGTTTCACCCTCAAATATTTTTATTTAATTGTTTTGGGGTGAAGCCAAGGCATCTGAATTTTTAGCAGCTTCCCCAGATGACTCTGTTGCAGGTGTTCCAGGGACCACTGCTTTAGAGTAATGTACATGTTAACTTCTTTCATTACACCTGAAGGATTCTAACAGTCCCTCAACAGATGCCTTCTTGCCTAGGGCTTCGCTGTACAAAAACATTCCAGGGAGAGCAGAGTTTGCTTCCGAACCAGGCTTCCTGAAGACTCTAGGCAATAATCAATCATCCAGAAATGGAATATGCCAATAAAGAGAAAGAGCAAGAGAGCACATTCTTTTTTGTGGCAAACCTGAACCAGCACTGTTGGCTGTTACAGGAGAGCTTTGTAAGGAGCAAGTCCCCTTTCCCTAAAGCAGAGAGATGTGACATTGTGTCTCACTGTGCTTGGTCTTCCATTTACTTGTCTCATTGAATTAATTTATGGGAGAAAATGGAGACTGCAAGTTCTGTCACTTAATTGGAGAAAGGAACCAAAATAAATGTGAAATGATGTGTATGCCTAGTACAAAGGTTATAGGAATTACAAAGTTTCCTAATTCTAAAGTATAAATTTGGAACACTAACCTCAAGATACATTTTAAACTCCAGAAAAGTGGTCAGTTATACTTTTGCAAAACTGTTTTGATAAAAATATGATGGCAAATTGTGCATGGATCTTTTTCCGAAGAACAGGATTAGCTGTTTATCTTAAAGTGCCAAGATCTATATTTTCCATGTTAAAGTAACACCTATCTATCGATATTTATATATTTTTAATTTAGATAACAAAAAAGTAGAATTGAAAGAAAATTACTCGTGTTTTCATTATTCATATATATATGCTCATTGCTTTTTATATTTTCTCAGGATTGTTTTTAGTATGTACAAGATGTTTTCTAGCATAACACATAGAAGCTATTTTATAGTCTAATATTTTAAATAAATTTGTCTATTTCCCTCATTTAACTGAATAGTTTTCATTGAAGTCTTTAATAATGACTATGCTTTAATCCTCCAAATGTATGTAATGTATGTCATTAGTCCATCTTCTATGGTTGGGTACTGTGAATGTTTCCACTATAAAAATAGTAATAATAATAATAAAACAAAATGCCTATCAATTTTGAGTGCTTACTATTTCCCAAGCACTGTTCCTAAGGTCTTTTTATGCAATACCTGAGACAAAAAATTAATATTTTATATGAAAAAATATATGAGGATTTTAATTCTAAATTTTATCATGTTCTATTAGGAGATGAGCCCCAAACAATCATAAAATTAAATTTGGGGATATTTAGTCATGTAACAAAAATGAAACTAACCTACATAAAAGAAATCTGCTGCCAAGCAAAAATTTATTGCTTTGATATTGAACATTAGCATGCATTTGCAGGGGGAAAAAGAGATAATCTTTCAATTTCCCATCTTTACAAAATAAACAGATAATTTTAATAATTACATTTTTATGCAGGTAGGAGACATGGTCTGATTCCCATCTGCCACCTTCTCTATCATCAAGCTAAGCTTTATATGAAAGATAAAACTAAAAGAGAAAAAATAAGTTTGTATTTCATGACTAGCCTCAAGGTTAGCACAGATAAAAAAGAGAAAAAAGTAGCTGATTTTCCTCTAACTTCTTAGCTTCTTTTTTCGACTTTAAAGAGGATCAGAAAACAAGTAGGGAGGTCTCATGCAAAGAAGATCCTATATGGCTAGTGGAAGCTGGAGACTGGAAGTGAGTAAGAAGGAGCCACCACAGGCTTTACATAGCACCCCTAGGGATCTTTGAAGATGCAAGAAGCTCATGAGAGCCTGCAGCTTACAAAAGCTAACAGGGACCTGCCTTTCATCTTTGAAGAATTGTCCCTTACATTTTTCTTGCACCTGGTGCACCTTAGCAGAGTGGTGAGTCTATGGACTGACTCCTCTCTATAAATATGCGATCAAAGATTAATATCAGCATCATTCAACAGATGAAACTTCTTCAATACATATTTTATATTGTGGCTAATCTTAGCTATTTTGTGGATAAAAGCCCTTATAAAGCAATATACTCTGTTAGTAAAAGATCTCCTTTATAAAATCAAAAAAAAAAAAAAATCAGAGAAAACGCTAAATGTAACCAAGAAACTGCTTCAATCTTTTACCTCTCTCTTTATGCAGTAACTTAGAGGCCTTTGGAACAGAATAATCTTCCTTCTTATCTGGAATAAACTATATTTGGAGTAGGTTAGGGTTTTATACACTTTTTTTTTCCTTTTTACTCTTTCTCTAAAACCAGAAATTGCTTTTACATGGTGATTTCTACCTGCCCAAATAGTCCTAAAACAACTACTAAGAAAATACTTACATATATAAAATTGCTACCTTCTGTTTGATCAATTATGGAAGAAAAGCTATCATTTCCATAGCCTTAAAAATGACATTTTCAACTGCCTCACACAGAGCATGCCCCAGGGGGTTCTTGGAGACTCAGAAGCAAAAATTATCCATGCTCATTTTTCAAAATTTTAGAGGTATGAGCCAGATTTTCCTTAAGTCTCTTTACCCAAAATTGCAAAAATAATCTGCTATAACTTTGTACTCATGAAATAATGTTCAGTCACACTCTTGTTTTTCTGGTCAGAAATACATTTATTTTTAATGTAAGGCCTATCTTTAGGCATCCCTGAGCATTCCTGTTATAGGATAAAAATTTAAAAAGAAGGACTGCATATGATTTACTAAATACATGAATTCAGGTGAAATAGCAACACAAGGGAGGAAGAAATACAGGGAAAAATAAGAAATTTGATATAAATTGGATTATATATATATGTTATCTTTTACGACAGGATTTGATAAGAAGAAATTAGAAAGGGGATACATTACTAAAATATTAATCAGTAGTGTTTTGCTTTTTTCAATGAATTCGTGTATTATCTACAATTAAGAAAGAAAAGGCTGGGCGCAGTAGCTCACACCTGTAATCCCAGCACTTTGGGAGGCCTAGGCGGGCATATCAGGAGGTCAGGATATCAAGATCGTCCTGGCCAACATGGCGAAACCTCGCCTCTACTAAAAATGCAAAAATTAGCCAGGCATGGCGGCACGCGCCTGTAGTCCTAGCAACTCAGGAAGCTGAGGCAGGAGAATTGCTTAAACGCAAGAGGCAGAGGCTGCAGTGAGCCGAGATCGCACCACTGCACTCCAGCCTGGCGACAGAGCGAGACACTGTTTCAAAAAACAAAAAAAAAAAAGATGAAAGAAAAGTAAGGATGTTACCACTGGAGTAGAGCTTACATATCATGTGTTCCTTTGTGTTCCAAACCACTTTCTAAGAAAAACTGTTTCCATAATATGGTACAAGGTTATTAACAACAAATGAGAAAACAAAACTAACGTTTGTCTTTTTAAATAGATTTGAGATTCAGGGAATTCCACCTGCTTTAGGAGCCTCAGATTATACTGTACTTCACTGTATTAAAGTATTCTGAGGAAGGCTAAAGGAAATAAACAACAAGCATTTAACTTTATCCAAGTACTTGCCAAACCTTTTTGATCATAGAATGTGGTTTCCATAGAACATCAAATAAGATCTTGTGGAACTAATTTTGTGGTTCACAGTTTTGTAAACACTGAATTAGAATCCTATCCAGATTAACAGATGTGGAAGTTTATACCCAGGATATTCTCCTCTCTACAACTACAGGAGTATTTAAACAAGTCAATAATATGGCAAAATAACGTAGGTTAAAACTTCAATGTCCCATTAATTAGATAAAATATTATTATATTAAATACTAATCTCACCACATGCTGTGGCTCCAAAGTTCTCTTTTTACTACTATCTCTATTATTTTCAAAGTTAAGTGGTTGCATATAAAACATCTTATATTTTAGATAAATTATATCTATCATATTTGAGAAGTCCATTTCACAATGCTGATAAAGACATACCCAAGACTAGGAAGAAAAAGAGGTTTAATTGGGCTGGGTATGGTGGCTTACGCCTGTAATCCCAACACTTTGGGAGGCCAAGGCGGGCGGATCACGAGATCAGGAGATCAAGACCATCCTTGCTAACACGGTGAAACCCTGTCTCTACTAAAAATACAAATAGTTAGCAGGTCGTGGTTGCGGGGGCCTGCAGTCCCAGCTACTCTACTTGGGAGGCTGAGGCAGGAGAATGGCGTGAACCTGGGAGGCAGAGCTGGCAGTGAGTAGAGATTGCGCCACTGCACTCCAGCCTGGGCGACGAGCGAGACTCTGTCTTACAAAAAAAAAAAAA
>NW_012115932.1:9453193-9470229 GCF_000951035.1 Colobus angolensis palliatus | reverse complement strand
AAAAAAAAAAAAAAAAAAGGTTTAATTTGGACTTACAGTTTTACATGGCTGGGGAGGCCTCGGAATCATGGCAGGAGGCAAAAGGCACTTCTTACATGGTGGCGGCAAGACAAAATGAGGAAGATGCAAAAGCGGAAACCCCTGATAGCCCATCAGATCTCATGAGACTTTTTCACTTCCAAGAGAACAGTATGGGGGAAACTTCCCCCATGATTAAATTTATTTCCCACTGGGTCCCTCCCACAACACGTGGGAATTATGGGAGTACAATTTAAGATGAGATTTGGGTGGGGATACAGAGCCAAACCATATCTGTTAATAAATCCAAACCATTGGATTTATTTGGAAGAAGTAAAATGTATTGAGTCACTGAATTATGGAACAGCATGGCAGATAAGAACACGGAAAAAGACTAGTTTGTGCCCAGATCCTTTTAAACATAAGAATGAATGATTCCAGTATAGATTTCCAAATCAACTACATAGAGCAGGAAACTTAAATAAAAAATTGCAATACGATACTTCTAGTTCCCTCAATTACCAGGCTGCTACTCTTCATGTTAATAATAGAATAAATTAAAATGCTACATCAAACAAAACAAGTAAGTAAATTGAAAATATATCTAAGTGAACAGGTTCAAGTTTAAAAGAAGCTGTGGGATAAAGTTTGAAATTGGTTCACATAACAGAAAGGAGATGTTTCGGTTTATAAAGGAATTAATCATCGAGAGTCTGTAAGCTTGCCAGCCTCCTGAGTATTGCAGACTTGTGTCTGCTAATGTGGCTGTCATGAGTGTAAATAAGTAAATATTTTAATAATTCCGTGTTGTTTCACCTCCTGTCTAGAGGAAATCCCAGGAGTGACCACTGCTGTGACTTTTGCAAATTGGCTTAAGTTACCAGAAATTACAGCAGTTACTTTCTTAATTATTTTCTCTAGTCCTTGCTGTTAACAAAGAACTTTGGTCCTTATCAAATAAGCTAGAATCAACTCTCAGAACCATTTTGTCTATCTACTACCATTAATAACTCAATTTTGCTTACGCAATTATAAAATCTTTGAGATTGATATAATTCAGAATGAAAATCCATCGTTTTCTAGGCATAAGAAAATGAATATCTGTAAGACTGGAAATTCCAAAGATGGAAATTCCCTAACTATCCTTGCTACTGCAGGACATTATAATGTTAAATAAATAATAATAGTTAACATCTGTGTGTGATTTTTCCCGCCACTTTACAAGAATCATTCTCTTTAATGCTCACACAATTCTATGAAATGGATTCTTACTATTATATTATCATAATCGTATTTAAAAAACAAACACTGAAATATCAAACAAATTATAATTTGCCCAATTTTCATAGTAACAAAAAGTAGTTTTCAAACTTAAAACAGTTTGGCTGTAGAGCCTACACTCATAAACATTATTCTATATGTATTAGCTTTCCGTAACTGCTGTAACAGATTACCACAGACTTGGTGGTTTAAAACAACAGATGCTTATGCTTTCACAGTTCTGGAGACCAGAAGTTCAAAATAAGTTTCAATGGACTGAAATCAAGGTATCAGTAGGGCAACACTTTCTCTAGAGGCCCTAGGGGAGAATGTGTTCTTTGCTGTCTCTTGACAGTTATTGGCATTCCTTGGATTGTGCCTTCTGGCATTCTTTGGCCGGTGGCCACATTACTCCTATTTCTGCCTGCATGATCACATTTACTTCTGTCTGTGAAACTCCCCTCTCCCTCCCTCCTGTAAGGGCACTTGTGATTACATTTAGGATGCACCCAGATAATCTAGGATAATCTACCTATATGAAAATCATTAACCTAATCACAATTGCAAAGACCATTTTCCCATACAAAATAACATTCACAGATTCTAGACATTAAGACCTTATACCATTGGGGGGGCATTATATGGACTGCCACACGAAACCTTCCCTCTTATATGCCTTCGGTCTATTCCACTTGAGACTTTACTTATACAAATGGTTATCATATTTCTTCAGTTAGTTAGAAAGAAAGGAAGCATAGAGATTGGTGATGTTATTCTTATTCTGTGCTTGGCAGAAAGCATATGTTGAGTGACAGATTTAATACGGAAGGTTTCAACAAATTTTCCAAAAAGAATAAAAAATATGTGCCTAAATTTTCATCCTTGCAAGTTAAGCCTAGGGCTTCATACCCAAGTAAGTAAGCCTACAAGGCATGGGCTTTGGGCATATGTAAAAACAGCATCCTAACAGAGATTACTTCAAATATCTAGCCAGGCAATACTATATGGGTTTACCCCCAAAATTAGAAAGTAAGGTCACAAAATAAGAGCAAGAGATGCAAACTCTACCTAATTTTGGAAAATGGGATAGCTTTGAAAGGCTGTATATATCTTTAAGACACTGGGTAGTGGCTTCTGGGGCCTTTTTCAGTATAAAGGCAGAGTTTGAGGGCAGGATAACAAATGTGGAAAGAAGTAGAACAAGTTGAAAAAACTAGTCTAGAAACTCAATTCATGGTTTCCTTGTTGAGGATACCAATGTAGGCCCAATTGTTTGAATCAGAAACCTAGGAGTCATACTTGTCATCTTACCCTCTCACTCCCCATAATCTATTCACCCAGGACTGTTGGCTTTAGCTCTTAAACAGCTCTCCTATCCATCTATCAGCTACATTACCTTTGCTATGCTATGAGTATCTTTTGCCAGGACTATTTTAATAGCCTACTTATAGACATGCAAATTGAGGCATGGTCTATTCTTTATTGATATATTAAAAGTTCAATGTACGTAATGCATCTTAATAAACTCAAGTGGTCATATTTTTCAAACAGTTTAACAAGAACTCTCCAGTCATACCTTATACATAGAAAAATGTCCAAGCTAGATATAAATTACTATCTTAAAAGTAAAATTCAGTAGAAGTTAGATGTGACCATCATGAGAAATGGTACCAACAATATGTGAAAACACATTTTTATGATATTAAGCTAATATTTTCTCTTAGAAAAATTTCCATAAAAAGCAAGGACAAAGGAGCTTATGTCCTTTGTGGATATTTATTATATGACTTTCTAAATTATATTAAGCTCCTGCAAGAAATGACACATATGGGATGCCTTTTTATTTGAAATTTTGTTTCTTATACTAGGGTTCATCAAGCTGTTTCATATTTATTTCTCTGATTAATGATGTGTCAAAATTCTAATTCTAGTACAAATTTATGGTGTGTTGGCAAATGGAGAATGAAACGGCAATGTAGACAACAGGCAAAATTGATTTGTATCCATCTTTTCTGAATTCTAGTAAATGTTTTCCAAATGTGCTTTTCTGTTGCAACCAAACTACATATTATAGTCTTTATTTCCCTCAACTATTAATTATGTTACTTCTGAGAGTTGAGAATTTTTTAGAACACAATCGTATAGCTGGATGATGATTTAATGTGCCAGTTATTCAGAATTAGAGGTTCTTTTTTTAAGAGTTTCTACTATTATGTTTCCCATTCATCAAGATGCATTATATTTTTAAAAGGTTATGTAGCACAAATGGTTTTATTGAGGTTTTAAAAATGAACATGAATGTTGTGAATTGATAAGAAATGAAATATAACTGAGTGACCATATTGGACATGGATGAAAAAGGAAGAAAATAAATGAACTACTGGAAAAGAGAGAGAGAGAGAGAATATGAGACTGGGTGTGGTGGCTCATGTCTGTAATCTTAATGCTTTTGGAGACCGAGATGTTAGGATTGCTTGAGGTCAGGAGTTTGAGACCACCCTAGGCAACAAGGTGAGAGTCGATCTCTTCAAAAATATAAAATAATTAGCTGGGCATGGTGGTGAGCACCTGTAGTCCCAAATACTTGGGAGGCTAAGGTGGGAGGATTGTTTGAGCCCAGGAGTTAAAGGTTACAGTGAGCCATGATTATGCTATGGCAGTCCAGCTGGGTGACAGAGTGAGACCCTGTCAAAAATAATAATAATAACAATAAGGGAGAAAATGGAGATGAAGAAAGAAAGAAAATGCATGGAAAACACACAGCTCATATATTCAGGAGGCTGGACATTTATTCCACCTGTTTAACATGTAAGGTAATATCAAGAGAGTTCTAAATAAATAAGCACTCACAGAGGCAAACATAGCACCATCAAAATGGAGAATGGGACGTTAAAATTGCTTTTGTTTTCAATGGTTCTTACAGATTCAGGACATGAATTATTGAGTCAGAAAAGAAAAATAACTATTGGCATTTGTGGTAAAATGCTAACAAAGCCAACTTCTTATTTTTGTCATATCACGTTACTAAGAAATAAACCTCAAACTTTATAAAGATTAATGAGCATATTCTTTCAGACACCACCATTTTTGCCAAAGTTCAAATAGTGCAACAATGTTTAAAAACACACTATTCATACTTAGGAATCTTACCACTTTATAAGTAATGAAAAATAGTTATTTCAACAGTATTTATCAAACAAAACTCCTTGAAGACCTGATGATAGTAGGATTTTGAATGTTGACTATGGGGAATGTTTCTTAGTCTATTTCAAATCATGATTGCAACAAGTTGTTCTACCAGAAGTTTAGCTTACACAGTAGTTAGTGGGTGACACAGAGGTTCAGCTTCCTGCCATTAGTCAAGAAGAAACTAGAGTCCTGCATGCACGATCAGTATATATCTAGGGATTAGGGCAGAATGAAACGGAATGTGACTCAAACTGAGATTCTTCACTTAAAAGTTTGAGATACCTGATTAGTTTTTTAAACGGGGTGAACTTCAGCTATAAACGCAAAGGAGAAAATAGAAGTGTTCTTTGTAGCTCCGAAGTATTGCACATTTACTTTGTACCATTTCATAATGAAATTATAGGGATTTCTTACTTGGAGTTACTCAGTTTCAATCTCTCTTTGTATCCTCTCCATTTTCTTGTGGGGGAATTATCTTCTTATTCTCATACGTAGGCTGGGTAAGAAGGTTGTTGCTGTTGGTATTTTCCCAGATTGGAAGATAAAAATGGCTAAAGTTGGCCCATCGTGGTGGCTCATGCCTCTAATTCCAGCACTTTGGGAGGCTGAGGAGGGTGGATCACAAGGTCAGGAGACCAACACCATCCTGACTAACACGGTCAAATCCCGTCTCTACTAAAAACACAAAAAATTAGCTGGGCATGGTGGTGGGTGCCTGTAGTTCCAGCTACTGGGGAGGCTGAGGCAGGAGAATGGCTTGAACCCGGGAGGCGGAGCTTGCAGTGAGCCGAGATTGCGCCACTGCACTCCAGCCTGGGGGACAGAGCGAGACTCCGTCTCAAAAAAAAATAATAATAAAATAAAATAAAATAAAATAAAAATAGCTTAAGTTGTAATTCAAGAGACCCTTTACTCATCTTCTGCCCCAAGAGATCTAGGGGGCCAGCTTGTAGCTTAAACACTTTTGATCACCGAGGCTCTGGTGAACCAGAGAAAGGAATACATGTAGGTCATTCAACCTTATATGTCATCCAACATCCTGACTACATTGTTTCAGTTACAGAATGATCACTGTGCATCTTTCCTCTTGGTTTCTGACGATTTCCGTGTTTTGTCCTCCAGCCTCCTACTAATTGTTTGAGACTCCATGGTACTTCTGATAAGTTCATTTTTACTTAGATGTAGATATCATCAGTGAATTCATATTGAAATAAGCAAAATAGAAAACCTCAGAAATGAACTCATTGCCATGTGAATAATCTCTCACATTAGTATATTGAGTTAGCTTTGAATATTGTTCACTTTATAAAATAAACAATTCCTCAATAGGATTATCACAGGCTTTTATAATTAAAACCATGCTCAAAACTTTCTATTCTAATCTCTCATTTTTTTTGTTTCCTTGCCTCTGCATGAGCAATGACAATGATGTAGGTGTAAACATGTGAAGTATCTTTGACAAAGAGTCACGAACTCTGGGAAGAATAACACAAACTAGTTACATTTATTTCTATGTCTTAAAAAAGATACATTAAAAACAATTTATATTATTCCTATTCTTCTGATAGTTTTAATGTGTTTTACATAATTGTTGAAGTACAACAGACCTTGGTACCATAGGCTGCCAAATCATGAAATCGTGTACACATAAACAATTCTAAGTATTGAAATTTCGGAAATAGTCTAAATTTATCTAACAATATTTTTTGAGTAATTCTCATGTAATTGACTCCTTTTTTTTTTTTTTTCCCAGATGGATCTCAGTTGCCCAAGCTGGAGTGCAGTGGTGCAATTATGACTCACTGCAGCCTTGACCTCCCAGCTCAAAATGACCCTCCCACCTCAGTTTCCCAAGTAGCTAGGACTATGGGCATTTTTTTTTTTTCCTTGTAGAAACAGGGTCTCATTATGTTGCCAGGGCTGGTCTCAAACTTCTGGTTTCAAGGGATCCTACACCTTGGCCTCCCAAAGTGCTAGGATTGCAGGTGTGAGCCACTGCACCTGGACAGATGGTTAACTTTTTTATACAAAAGGTAAGCAATAAAGAAATAGTCAGTGAATAATGTATCATGTTTCCCAGTGGAATACATTGGGAATTGAGATGCCTTATTAGAAAGTTCTGCATAACATCACTACTAATATATAAATGTTGAGGATAGAACAAACTACAGTAACAAACAATGCATTTTTTTGGGCCATGCAGAATCTCCTGTATGACATAGTGGAAATTAAAACACAATACTAGTTTAAAGTACTCAGGGAAAAGTTGCAGCTTAAGAAAAGGGAAGTGTACAATAAGGAAAATCTTACAGAAGAAAAAGAGAAAGCAGTGGTAGCTATCTGATACCAAAGAGTCCTGCCAGTTCTGCTTCTTTCTTTTTGCAGTTGCCTTTGCCTCCTTGCCAGGTTAACTCTAGAGATCTGTCACTAGGGGTCTTGACATCTATAGCTTTTTGGTAGGTGGACACATATTTCAAATCTAGATGAGTTGGCCTGAATCCTATTTAATGGGAATATTGAGTCTGCTCCCACTTTGATTTTGGAAAACACTTGGTGTTGACGATGCTGAAGACCATAACCTGGAGAGTAGCAGTGTGAAATCCAAAGATATCAGTGCCCAGAAGCTTGCAAGAGTGACAGCCATCTTCATAAAAATGGCTTGGAATCTGTTTTTCCCACTATGCCCAACTGAGAAATATCTCTTTTGTTCATTTTCTCTCTCTTTATCTCTCACTCAACAAGAAAAAAAGCTGCTCTACACTCTTGCCTAATTTAAACACTGGACGAAAAACACAACATCTATTTTGAAATGCACATAGAGATTCAGGATATATTGGAAGGAGAAAAGCTTCCACAAAGCTAAGAGGGTGCATCTGTGATTGGAGGAGTCAGACAGATGCACCTGATGCTAAACCAACTTCTGAGGAGGCTTGGAAAAAGCAACACACTTCCTTTCTCATTGGAAGTGAATCATGACCATTCCCTGCTTATGGTGCTGGAACAGTTTCCTATTTTTATTACAAGAAGCATTGTCTGGCAAGAAAAGTGAAACAATCCCCACACACTTAAAGAAAATGCGTGACAAGGAAAAATCACTAATTTGTTTTTCATAATGAGTTTCTCTAGACCTTCACTTTGATTACTTTCATCATCGCATCTTTTAAATGAGTTTTTTTGTTTTTATTTTTCCGAGTTATTGTTTAAATTAATGATGTTCTTTTACGTTGATGAAAACAAATGAAAATGAGGGCATGCTCACAAAAGGTGTATTTTCCTTTGAATATTGGCATTAAGGTAGTTTAGGTTACGATTTCCAGAATAAAACCAAGGAAGATACATTCAAAAAAGTTTGTTATAATGATTTGGAATGAGATACTACAGAAATAGAGGTTCTATATTATTCTGTCAGTGCCGTTCATTAACATACTTTACAAGTGTGAAGTGTGCATTGTAAAGTGCAAAACTCAATGTCATAAAATTATTTTTAGTACCACTGACATCAACTTCATCACTGTTCTTAACGCTCTCTTAAATCCTATATGTACCAGGTTCTTGATCTTGGTTTAAATTTCCTTGATTTTGGCTTCCCTATTTTTCTTCCTTGAATCACATTCTGACTCATCCTTAGTCTGAATGCTCCGGGAAGCACAGCTCATGCAATGGAAGCCTTGGCACCCACGACCCTTCCCCTGTGCCAGCCTATTCGATTGGTTCGCATCTCATCCCACCCAACACTTCACAACCTGTCTAGCCAAACGTGTATGAACGAACAACAAGTAATTGAATATTTTAACATTTCTTCCACATTTGGAACACCAGAAAATTAAAGAAATTCAGTGAGGGCAATTATAAAGAAATACACAAAGTAAATTATTGTTGACATAACATTTGCTTCAATATTTTAGATTTCCATATATTTGCAGTGGTTACAAGTATAAAAGGCTGTATTTAGATGAATAAAATGAAAGTGGAAATCAATTATCTAAGAAATTATAATTATTAGCATACTCTAGGTAGAATATATTCATTTATTTAACCATTTGATCAGTGTAGTTTTTTCTAAGTAATCCTTAGTATAAGAGTAGTATTAGTTTGTCATACCAATTTCAAAATTCCTTTTGGTGCTTTTGCTTATGGTAGTAATAATGTTGCAAAGACTTGATTATTAATTACTTTGTGAATAAAGAGAGTAGAATTCTTTACTATGACATATCTACAGTTCTGATTCTGCCTTTATTTCTACACTCATCTACTTCCATGCCTTATATTCCTTTGTTTTAAATTAAGTAAAATAGTTTAGAGCTCCCAAAAGCATGTGCCTTTGCACTTGCCATTTTATCAGCAAGAAAAGCCCCTTCTTCTCTCCCATCATGACCCTGAAGAACTATTTTTTTTTTTTTTTTTGAGACAGAGTCTCACTCTGTCACCTGGGCTGGAGTGCAGTGGCACGATCTTGGCTCACTGCCACCTTTGCTTCCCAGGGTCAAGTGATTCTTATGCCTCAGCCTTCCAAGTAGATGGAATTACAGGCATAGGCCACCATGCCCAGCTAATTTTTGTATTTTTAGTAGAGACAGGTGTTTCACTAAGGTGGCCAAGCTGGTCTCAAACTCTTGGCCTTAAGAGGTCTGCCTGTTTTGACCTTCCAAAGTGCTGGGATTACAGGTGTGAGCCAGCACATCCAGACTGAAGAACTATTATTAAAATGATTTTGAAGACATAACGCCTTTCAAAGCCTTTCCTGACTAACCCCCAGCAAGCACCTCTGGCATGATTATCTCCCTTTTTCTGTCCTTAAGTTATGCCCTCATATATACCTTTTTCAGTCAAAGAGTATGTGGCACAGAAATGTAAGTGTGGATTTTGCCTCTATCATCCTGTTACTCCAGTTAGATTTTAACTTCTATAAAATCTTCCATGGTTATGACAGCTGTAACAAACTAAAAAAAATAATAATTCATATGAAGCTTGAAAGGGTTCTGTGATGGTTTTTTAAATGTCTAGAAATTATTTGATAATATTATTTTCAAGAAGTGAAGCTTAATTCCTCTCCTGTTGAGTGTGAGCTGGACTTGACTTGCTTCTGATAAATAATATATGGTGAAAATGATAGACTGTGACTTCCAAGACTAGGTTATATAGATAGGCATTACAGCCTCTTTCTTGGCTGTCTGTCTTAAATCCATTGCACTCAGAGCAGCTAACTGCCATGCCGTGAGAACACTCAACAGTCTATACAAAGACTCATGTAGCAAGGAATGAGGGCACCTGCTGATAGCCATATGAATGAGCATTTCGTAAGTGAATTCTCCAGCCCCAATCAAACCCTCAGATAACAACAGGTACCACTGACATGCTGAATTTAACTTCTTGAAATAGTCTGAGGTAGAATCACCAAGATGAGTTGCTTCTGATTTTCTCATCTCCAGAAACTGTGAGATAATAAACCTTTGTTGCTTTAGGGCACTAAATTTGGGGGTCAATTTGTTATGTAGTGATATGGTTTGGCTGTGTCCCCACCTAAATATCATCTTGAACTGTATTTCCCAAATCCCCATGTGTTGTGGGAAGGATCTGGTGGGAGGTAATTGACTTCTTACTCCTGCCACCATATGAAGAAGGATGTGTTTGCTTCCTTTTCTGCCATGATTGTAAATTTCCTGAGGCCTCCCCAGGCCTGCAGAACTGTGAGTCAATTAAACCTATTTCTTTTATAAATTACACAATCTCGGGTATTTCTTCCTAGCAGCATAAGAATGGATTAATACAATAAATTGGTACCACAGAGAGTGGGCTGCTGCTATAAAGACATCCAAAATTGTGAAAGCAACTTTGGAACTGGGTAATAGGCAGAAATTGGGACAGTTTGGAGTGCTCAGGAGACAAGAAGATGTGGGAACGTTTGGAACTTCATAGACACTTGTTGAAAGGTTTTGACAAAAACGTTGATGATGTGGGTAATGAAGTCTAGGCTGAGGTGGTGTCTAAGAGAGATGAGGAAATTATTGGGAACTGGAGCAAAAGTCACTTTTGCTATGCATTAGCAAAGAGACTGGTGGCATTTTTCCCCTGCCCTAGAGATTTGTGGAACTTTAAGCTAGAGAGAGATGATTTAGGGTATCTGATGGAAGAAATTTCTCAGTGGCAAAATGTTCAAGAGAAAGCAGAACATAAAAGTTCAGAAAAGTTGTAGCCTGACCATGAGGTAGAAAAGGAAACCCCATTTTCTGAGAAGTTCAAGCCAGCTGCAGAAATTTGCATAAGTAACAGGGAGCCAAATATTAATCACTAAGACAATGGGGAAAATGTCTCTAGGGCACGTCAGAGACCTTCACAGCCCATAGCAGCCCCTCCCAGAGGGTTCAAGCTCCAAGTTTTTGTGACTTTCATGTGGTGTTGGGCCTGAGGGTGCACAAAAGTCGAGAATTGAGGTTTGGGAATCTCAGCCTAGATTTCAGAGGATGTATGGAAATGCCTGGATATCCAGGCAGAAGTTTGCTGCGGGGATGCAACCCTCATGGAGAAACTCTGCTAGGGAAATATGAAAGGGAAATGTGGGGTGGGAGCTCCCACACAGAGTTCCTACTGGAGTACTGACTAGTGGAGCTGTGAGAAGAGGGCCACAGTCCTCTAGACCCCAAAAACATAAATCCACTGATAGCTTACACCAAGCACCTGGAAAAGCTGCAGACACTCAATGCCAGTCCATGAAAGCAGTCAGGGAGGGAACTGTACCTTGCAAAATCACAGGGGCAGAGCTACCCAAGGCAATGAGAGCTCACTTCTTGCATCATCGTGCCCTGGATGTGAGACATGGAGTCAAAGGAGATTATTTTGGAGCTTTAAGGTTTAATGACTGCCCTATTGGATTTTGGACTTGCATGGGACCTGAAGCCCCTTTGTTTTGGCCCAAAGCCTGTATTCTTATGTTATCTAGGAAGTAACACACTTGGTTTTGATTTCACAGGCTCATAGGTGGAAGGGATTTGCCTTGTCTCAGATGAGACTTTGGACTTGGACTTTTGGGTTAATGCTGGAATAAGTTAAGACTTTGGGGGACTGTTGGAAAGGCATGGTTGTGTTTTGAAATGTGAGGACATGAGTTTTGGGAGGGGCCGGGGGCAGAGTGATGTGGTTTGGCTGTGTCTCCACTCAAATCTCATCCTGAATTGTAGTTCTCATAATCCCCACATGTTGCAGGAGGGACACAGTGGGAGGTAATTGAATCATGGTGGTGGTTACCTTTATGCTGCTCTCGTGATAGTGAGTGAGTTCTCACAAGGTCTGATGGTCTTATGAGGGTCTTTCCCCCATTTTGCTCTGCACTTCTCCTTGCTGCCATCATATGAAGCAGGATGTGTTTGCTTCCCCTTCCACTATGATTGTTCATTTCCTGAGGCCTCCCCAGCCCTGCACAGTTTAATTAACTGTGAGTCGATTAAACATCTTTGGTTTATAAATCACCCAGTCCTGAGTATTTCTTCATAGCAGCATGAGAACAGACTAATACATGCAACAATAGATAACCAATAGAAGTCCTTTAAATAACACTTAAATAGTGTAGTAGATACCAGTGTAGTCCTTTCAGTAATGGGTAAATACCATAATATGCAGAGCAAGACAGTTATGGGGCTATACATTCAGAAAAAGGGAGGATTTTGATTATTTAAGGGCGGATATTACTCATAGTTGTATTAAACATTCGAGTAGGCTGACTGAAATATATTGCTGAATCTTCGAAATGCTTCTTAAAATAAAATAGATTGATTTTTTTACCTGTATTTGATCTTCCAGCACAACTTCTTAGATCTTATTGCTATATAACATTGAAATTAAATATTTCCATAACTTCCTGATACGTGAGTTGCAGTTCTGTCATGCTTGTCATATGGTAAATGATTAATGATTGTTTAATTTCACATCATTAAAACTCAGTGACTGAAATGGAAAATATATTTTTTGATGTATTAGGTGAAAATATGCATAAACTGCTAAACACCTACATGAATTTGGAATGTGGTTCTTAATTTTGGCTGCATATTAGAATCACTTGCAAAAATATTAATATATAAATATTAATATGTGAATTAAACAAGAATGACGCATGGATCCTATTTTCAGAGGATCTACTTGAATATGTTGGGTAGGAGCCTGGGAATTTGGATTTAAAATATTTCAAGATGACTCAAATGTGCCACTACATTTGAAAACCACTGATTTATAACAGCATCATCAACATCTGATTACAACTCTGAAATGGCTCACCAAATTATACACCAGTAGGTCAAAAATATTAGGATGCATGAGAATCACTTGTGAACATGTTAAATATACTGTACAGCATTCTGAGGCATGCCCCAAGAGATTCCCAATTCAGTACATCCAGAATTGGTCCTATGATACTGTAATTAAGAAGCCACACAGAGGATTTTGATGCATGAGGGACATGTATTTTGAAACACTGACCTACGCAAAAAAAGCCAGCAAGCTTAACAAAAAGAGCAATTAAAACCTAACTATAAATGAAAAAACACTCCATCATAAAAATGGGCAAAAGATCTATACAGACATCACACCAAGGAAGATATACAGATGGCAAATAAACATTGCTCAATACAGTGTCACTTGAGAAATGCAAGTTAAAACAATGAATGGCACTATAAACATAGTGGAAATTGCTAAAATCCAAAAAAGGGTCTGATAATAACAAGTGCTAGCAAGGATTCTCTTTCCTTACTGGATCATATGCAAAAGGGTACAGCCACTTTGGAACATAGTTTTACTGTTTTTATAAGCTATACATAGACTTAACATACAATACAACAATTACCATCCTATATATTTACCAAACTGATTTGAAAACTTATGTCCAAACAAAAATCTTCCTGTGAATGTTGATAATAGCTTTGTTCACAATCACCACCAAAAACTGGAAGCAGTTGAGATGCCCTTCAAAACTGAATTGATTAATGGTAGTACATTCATACTGTTCAGCAATCCAAAGGAACAAACTATTAATCCACACAAAAGCATGAATGAATTTTAAATGCATACGGCGAAGGGAAGGAAGCCAGTGTGAGACAGCTTCATACTATAAGATTCCATTCATACAGTATTCTAAAAAAGGCAAACTAGAGAGGCTGAAAACAGATGGTTGTTTGACAGGGGTTTGGAGGAGTAGTGAGAAGGTGAAGCACAGGGGATATTTTAGAACCATGAAATTATTCTGTATGGTACTGTAGTTGAGGATCCTTGACACTATCTACTTGTCATAACCTATATAGCTATACAGCAGTAATATATGCAAAAAAAAAAAACATAAATAATCAACTAGGAGAGCAGGAGATACCAGTATAAACTCTGATTTAGCTTAGTATAGATACTAGTGGATACTAATGAGTGTACATTTGTGTGTATAGATAGGTAGATATTGGTATTCTGATGGATAATAATGATATATATTAACATATGCAGAAAAAATATAGATATATATGTATACACGGGGTACTATACATACATATACTTCTTAGCTTTGTCCATTGAGAAGACCTAGAAACAATGAAATTCTAGTAGCCGTGAGCAACTGCCCAGCTCTTTGCTTCTAATCTCATTCTCCAATAAAAGGAATGTGGGATCCTTAAAGATACAGCTGATTCTAGAGCTGAGGAAGAAATGTACAATATGGGCCTGATGGATCTACTAGTGCCAGAAAGTAATTAAATGATAGGACAAAGAAATAAAAAAATCACTATGAGGATGTGTCAAAGGGACAGAGGAACCACTGAAATAACTTCCAATGGCAAAGCTGCAACAAAATAGTAGCAGAGTATTAGATGATAAGCCTAAATATAAGGTAAATATTCATGAGTCCATACTGATACAAAAAACAATCACCTGATCAATTAATAAATAGAGAAGAAAAGACAGATCTCAGGTATAGAAGAATTTCAAACAATTTATGTAGATATTTCCCACTCACAAAATTTGAGTATAACTCTCTGCCCCTTAAGTGTGGGCTACAGTGCGTGAGTTACTTTCAAGGAGTACAGTAAAGAAAAAAATTAAGGCCGAGCGTGGTGGCTCGCGCCTGTAATCTCAGCACTTTGGGAGTCCGAGGCGGGCGGATCACGAGGTCAGGAGATCCAGACCATCCTGGCTAACACGGTGAAACCCCGTCTCTACTAAAAAAATACAAAAAACTAGCCGGGCGAGGTGGCGGGCGCCTGTAGTCCCAGCTACTCCGGAGGCTGAGGCAGGAGAATGGAGTAAACCCGGGAGGCGGAGCTTGTAATGAGCCGAGATCCAGCCACCGCACACCAGCCTGGGCGACAGAGGGAAACTCTGTCTCAAAAAAAAAAAAAAAAAGGAAAGAAAAAAATTAAAAATGAACTGTTCTATGGAGAATTCCTTTGCCAGGTGGGCAAGGTTAGCATCATCAGGGATTGAAACGTCATGCTGATAGAACACATACTATTCTGTATATATAATCTGTGGTATTGAGAAAGTCACTCTACCTCTGTGTTCTTGCTTCCAATAACCCATAACCCCAGTTCAGTCCTGAGGGAAATATCAACCAAGCTCAAATTGAGGAACAGTTTATATAACACCTGAGAAAGACTCTAAAAGTATCAAGGTCATCAAAACAAACAAACAAACAACAACAAAAACAGAAAGAAAAGTATGGAAAACTGTCACAGCCAAAAGCAGCCTAAGGAGACATGATGACTAAATGTGACCTGGATGGGATCCTGGAGTAGAAAAGGGACAGTAACTATTGCCCTAATAGTTACTAGGATAGTAATGTATGGAGTATAGTTAACATTCATATATTATTATTGGTCCATTAATTGTAGCAAATATGCCACAGTGGTATAACATATTAACAAAAGAAGAAATTATGCAGGATATTTGAAAACTCTCTGGCTGTTTTTGCATATTTTGTGTAACTCTGTAATTTAAAATAAATATAGAATAAAATAATAACTTTAGTTTTTAAAATGATCTCAATTCCCCCTTGCTTATGGTATATAGTAAAATGTTGTCCCTGTAAATTACAGTAAAGGGTGTATCCTTAATTAAGCTCTCTCCCTAGACTTGAGGGCTTAGCTTGGCCTAAATTTTTATTGAAAAACAATGAATGAGTATGTTCACTATGGCAGCAGTTTTTCAAGCTCACACAGCTCTAACAGAAATCTATTAGAGATAAAAAGAAGCTTAAACAGCCTATATTACTACTTCTTGCTTTTGTTTATACATGGTGAAGAGTATTGAGAATGGACCTCATCTCAGGCTTGCGCTAATCCTTAAATAATTACAATTCATCTACTCGATGCTGGAAACACCTCATGGAATGTGACTTTGTTCTGCTGGCTTGTCTAATCCGATTCAATTACTTCAGTTCCCTCTCCCAGAGGCTTCACACTCAGAAACTGAGCTCTGTGTGGAAGGGAGGACTTGGGAGGGGTGATGTTCAGTTTCAATGGAAATAACTGAACATTACAAAAGAAAATCTTAGTCCTTTCCCAAACATCAATCCATCAATAAACATGAGAAACAGCTTGTAATTCACAAAGCTTCCGGCACCTTTTTTGTGATAAGGGCAGATTGGTCTGGCTGAAGAGATGGGAATAGTTCACTGGTTTGGACCAATTTGAATGGATAGAAATCATAAAAGTCCCTGAAGCTGGAGAAAATGAAGCTCTGAAGCTGGTGGAGGCTTGTCATCTGCATGCAGAAAGTGACAGAGATATTACAGATTTTCCGTACAAAGTGAACTCCTTCAATCACCTGTAAAGAGTTCCCTTGTCAATTAGAACTCTCAGAGAAAGGCCCTGACAACTAAGGCATGCCTTCTTCCTCTCCTTGCCAAGAACAGCCACCTGACCAGAATTAAAACTTTGATTTAAAAAGAGAATAAAATATCAGAGTTCAGTGATTGCTCAACAGAAATTCCATTGAAGAAATTGCAATCTAAAGGAACAGAGAGGAAAAGCACATGCTATAACACATGTAAGAGTAGGTTTGAGGTTGTATGATCTCAAAATGAAAAAGATGGAGGTCTTAATTAATCACCCAGCTTCTTGACAGAAGTAAATGCTACAATGAAATAACAGGCTATTGCCATTCTGCTCTTATGCCCAGTTCCTGACCCTTTGTTATATTATTTTCAGTGAATCATGTCTTTCATCTCAAAATCATCTTCATCATTCCGCTAAACTGCCTACAATTTTAGAATTGAAGAACGAATAATGAATCATGGGATGCATGAGAGATGTATTTAGAGACAATGTTTTTTAAATGCAAATGCATATCTTCTTCAGGTCCCTGCCGGTGGTGAAAATGGAAAACAAAATTACACTTTAGAATTAAAAGTATGTTTTGCTATTGATGTTGTTATCTTCCGGGTAGTTGGCAAACTTTCATGGATGCATTTAAAAGCAGTTTAACATTCCAAATTAATGCTGCTATATCAAAAAAAAAAAAAAAAGAAAAAAAAACATGAACCTTTTTAATTCAGTAAGCTTCATTCTCTTCCATGACATTGAGAAATGACAGTAAATAGATTATTG
>NW_012115932.1:9440977-9451308 GCF_000951035.1 Colobus angolensis palliatus | reverse complement strand
ACCCAGGAGGCAGAGCTTGCAGTGAGCCGACATAGGGCCACTGCACCACAGCCTGGGTGATAGAGCGAGACTCCGTCTAAAAAAAAAAAAAGAAATAGTTTGAATTTCAAACATTTCCTCAAAGAATACATTTGACCCCTCTCCCAATATGGAAGCTAATTCAGGGCTAAAATGGTCTTCCAAGGAGTCAAACTGGAACCACAACAGAATTAACATATTACAAAATAATTTATTCAAGGAAGAAAAAGCCCTGCCTTTAGGTTGTGAATAACTTCTTTTAGGAGAGATAAAAAACTCTTCTTAATCCTGGGAGTATTGATAACTGTATTGATATTGATATTCAATCACTGGTTCTTCAAAAGGCTGAAATAAAATCCATAGTAAAATACACTGACTTAAATCTCAACTCCCTGTGACTTTATGTAGCACAGTTAAGGAGAACAAAACTTTTATGTTTTACCTATATTAAATTTGCTATGTTTTATTGCCTAGGAAAAAAGTAGACATCATATTGTCAATTAATAAATTTGTTATAAGCCTTAAAACTTCTTAGTCTGTGAGTTTAGTTCAAGTAAAACATTCAATTCCTGGCCAGTGTTTGCTAAACCTAGAATGTTGTATATCATGATTTAAGTCACTATAGATATTTTTTCCTCATTTGCAGATTAGAGCTAAGAAATATAGAAGTAGTTCACATTATACTATCCTGTAGATATTATAGATCTACTCTGGAGAAAAACCTGATCATTAATACCATGGATGTTGAAAAAAATGATAAATTTTCATCATTTACGATTAACACAATTTCTAGATAAAAGCTAGAAATAAAGCAAATATATTAAAATTTCTAAAGGATATCTACCAAAAAACCGCAGTAAGCATCTTATATAATAATGAAAGATTAATCCGTCATCCTGAAATCTAATGCAAGGCAAGGATATCACTATCTCTTTTTGAATTTAACATTGGTCTGGACTAAAGTATGACAAGTAAATAGGTATGAAGATTGAAATGAATAAATAAAATCATCATTATTCACAGAAAATAATTCATGATCATTTAATAGCTATCCAGGGAAAATTACACATAAAACATTACAAATAATAAGAGTTTTCATTGAGGATTCTGGATACATAATCAATATATTTAAAAGCCAGTATAATTCTTTCCTCCAGCACTAACAATTAGGAAATACTTTTATAATAATAAAGCTTCAAAATAATAATGTACTTATGAGTAAATGGAAGTAAAATGTGCAATTAGATAAATGGAAACACATACCATTTTCTTAGATGGTACGACTCAAAATCATACAGATGTCCAATTTTATGCATCAACCTATAAAATTCACAGCAATTTTACTAAAACTATGCTCAGAATTTTACAGAGGGTAACACATTTTTCTAAAATAATATAGTGTAGAAAAGTTTCCAAAGTAGCAAAGACAACTTTGAGGAAGGATAAAGTGTATAATTCACATAACTAGATGCAACAGCTTACTATATAAGGGCACCATTGTAATTCTAATATTAGGGTAAAATAAACGTACTCAAGCAGACCACATTATAAGTTTATCATATATTTACCTGCAATGTATTAAACAGTATATGTTAGAAGTGATTTTTACGAAGGAGGGAAGAGAGGGACATGAATACATTAGACATTAATTTGTATTATTCAACTCTAATCTGAATATCACTTCCTTTGTTAGTTAGTTAGCTAGTTTGTTTGTTTTCAGACGTAGTCTTGCTCTCTTGCCCAGGCTGGAGTGCAGTGGCACAATCTCGGCTCACTGTAGCCTTGGTCTCCTGGGTTCAAGCGACTCTGCCACTTCAGCCTCTGGAGCAACTGGTATTGCAAGCGTGTGCCATCACGCCTGGCTGATTTTTGTATTTTTAGTAGAGATGGGGTTTCATCATGCTGGCCAGGCCAGTGTCGAACTCCTGACCTCAAGTGATCTGTCGGCCTTGGCCTCCTAAAGTGTTGGGATTACAGGGGTGAGCCACCGCACCCGGCCATCACCTCCTCTTTAAAGCAGTTACATATTTCTCTTAGTAGCTTTCAAAACTCTCTTATTTTTTGATACGTTTTACCTCATTCTATTATAGTTCATATACAGTATTTTAATTATCTTCTTGCCTACCTTTTCCCATTTATAGACTAAAAGTTTATGTAAGGCACCATCTATGGCATATTAATATTTATACCATCAAATCCACCAAAATTATCTGTACTCATCAAAGTGTCAGATGTAATTTTTAAAATAAAAACAAATACAATTGTGGACATAGAGGTCATTCTTCAAGGGAATTAAGCATAACTCCTACTGCATTTCTAAGAACAAGAGCAACAAAAACATTTCTAGACACAAATAGTTTCCTACATACATTTTTGAATATATGAAGAAATCATGTATCTTTCTATACACATTACATACATGTATACACATATGTATTTATTTAATACATTAAACCATCATCATGCACCTATATATGTATATTTCTCTACATTTGCGTGGACGCATCGGTAATCTCATGAGACCCAAATCGATGTAAACATTATTTAAACTGGAGTTTTACTCTAGATTATTCCGAGCTTCATTCATCCTCCTGTCAGTCAGGAAGCTTCTCCTCACATTTCTACGGTTCTGTCATCTTTGTTCCTCTGCTCTTATTCTCTGTCCTTCTGTCTGCCTTTTAAGCTAACACTCTGAAAAACCTTCTTTTAAATGTTTACTAAAGCTAGCATCAGACCATGTTTCTTCCCTGGTGTTAAATCAACACTTCCCACTACATCTAGTTTTTGACTGCTGAGTTTAACACTGGGAGGAGGTGAGGATTTCTGTGTCTGCCAATTGGCAATGCTTAGGAGGAAATCTGGCATTGGAACTATTGCACATTTAAAGTCGATCTCACCCGGCCACTTTTCAATGGGCATTTCCCCTGCTCTTTTCATGGACTTTTGTTCCTCTGAAACTTCACATGGCTCTCACAAAAGATAGTAAAATGAATGGCAGGCTTTCCAGAAAATTACATTTTACACAAAATGGAATGTGTTATCTGGGCATGATATAGCAGAGAATCTGGAGTGAATACCAAGATAAAAGACTTATGCTTCTATATGTGTGAGTTCCAAACTGTATCGAGTTATGCATAAGAACCAAACTGTATCTAGACAAGAATAAGGTTTTTAAAAAATAAATTAAAATACTTTGTAAGTTGACAGTTGGAGATTAAGCAAAAGAAATAATGTACCTCCACAAAGTATTATTCTGGGATTTGTCTTTCCGTGTAGGTCAGTGCAGGCTAACACTCTCGTGGTAAGAACCAGGAAGAAAACTGGATAATTTGTAATCATAGGCTTAAATAGATCCGATGGCTGGGGGATGACAAACACACACACACACACACACACACACACACACACACAACAAAGACTTGATGCACTAAAAATTTTAAAGAAGAAATAGCCCCTACTAGGCAATCTGAAAATTGCTCTTTGACCTTTGCAAATTCTAATTATAGGTTGAAGATAGATTTGGGCTGGGCATAGCAACTAAACTGGGAGAAAGAAATCCCAGGTAAGTACTGATGATCTGGTGAACCGCGTGATAGGTTGAAATCTAGCAAAGCTCCAAAAGCATGGGTATTTCCTACTTTGAACACTGCTGAGTCCTGAGGCAACATGAAAAGTTAGAGGGCTATCCAGAAACATCTAAAAGGGAGAAGGAAATCACCACCACCACAATAGTCCTTAGGAGACAAAGTCCTACAAGACAGAGGAAGTCTGCCTGAGGCTAGACCTCCTTCAAGATGTTTGCAAAAATATAATAGGTACTGGATAGGAAGCTAAGGAGCTTGGTTCAAGACTTCTAAAAAAAGAACTGATCACTTCCTATGTTTCAGAGTTGAAGAAACAAAGAACTGTTAATCTTGCAATCAAGGGTCTAGAAGGAACATGCCCAAGAAATGAGTGACATACTAGTTGTGAATTAAGGCTTACTAAAACTGCTACTTAGACCTGACCCACCTGACTGTATTGAGTAACTAGACCTTCACACTGCCTACCTAACAGATGAAAAAATAAGCCCTCTTTGAGGGGGAAAAAAAATCTGCAGTTTCTACGGTTTTTCCACAGAATTTCCTGAATGCAATAAAAATTACAAGGTATGCAAAGAGGAATGAAAATGTGACCAAAAAGTTTTTAAATGTTAACAAAAACAATAAAGACACAGATAATTCAGATAGTACATTATACTCATGTGGACTTAAAACACCTATTACAAATATGTTAAACAATACAAGGAATATAATAACAAAATGAGGCCAGGTTTGGTGGCTCATGCCTACAATCCCAGCACTTTAGGAGGCCAAGTTGGGTGAGATCACTTGAGGTCAGGAGTTCGAGACCAGCCTTGCCAACATGGTAAAACCCTGTCTGTACTAAAAACATAGAAATTAGCTGGGTGTGGTGGTGTGCACCTGTAATACAAGCTATTCGAGAGGCTGAGGCAAGAGAATTGCTTGAACCAGAGGTTGCAGTGAGCCAAGATCACACCACTGCACTCCAGGCTGGGAGACAGAGTAAGTCTTCCTCTTAAATAAATAAATAAATAAATAACAAAATTAATAACAATGTCAAGAGAATTGGAATCTATAAAAAAGAATAAAAATGACATTCCAGAATTGAAAACACACAAAAAAATCACCTAGCAAAGTATGACTAGTGAACTCAAGGAAATAAAAAAAAATCCAAACAGGTGCATAGAAAGGGTAAATAAAATATTAGAAAGAAGAAAAGAGTGTAAGAAACATGTAGAACAAAATAAATGATGCTCAAGATAATGGTTGAGAAATATCTGATAAACTGATAAAAGATGGCAGCCCACACTTTCAAGCACAGCAAACTCCAATTAGGACAAAGAACTAGATGACCATATTTATGTGTGTGTTAGTCAAACTACTGAAAACCAAAAGCAAAGTGAAATATTAGCAGCTAGAGAAAAATACATTTTTGGTTCAAAGAAGCAACAGTAAGACCCCAGGCAAGCTTCTCAACCATAACTGTAGAAGCCAAATGACAGCAATAAAGAGACAAAAAACAAACAGAGTGTGAGTCTAGAGTTCTGTATCATGTTAAATTATTCTTTAGAAGTAAAAGTCCTACAAATACTTTAATATTAAAATAATCTGAGAGAATGTGTTACCAATGAACCTATAAAAAAATAACGAGGGAAGTTCTCCAGATGAATGTAACATGATGTCACACAGATGCACGAAATTACAAGGAGAAAGGAATACCACTGAACAGAGTAAAACTGTAAAAACACTTCAAATAATGTTAACATTTAAAGTAATAATGCTAGCAACCCATTGTGGGGCTAAATCATTTGCACCAGTAAAATAACGTGGGAGCATGAACAACAGAAAAAAGGGAAACGGGTTCCCTTTTGTAAAATTCTTGCATTATGTATAAATATTGAAAGTATTCATTTAGAATAGAGTATTGTAAGTTGAAAATGCATCTGGTAATTTCTAGGGTAATCAATAACAGAATAACACAAAATATAAAATTACAAGCTAATAGAACATATAAAATGAAAAACACTTGATCAGTTATAAAAGGAGGCAAGAAAGAACATAGAAAGGAATGGGAACAAACTACAGATATATAGGAAATAATTCCAACTATATCAGTAATGACAGCAGATATAAATTTATTCATTAATTACATCAAAAAGCAGAAACCATAAGACTGAATTAAAAAATAAGACATAATTTTACCCTGTGGATAAGAAATATACATGAAATACAACTACACAAGTTCAAAACATTTAGATAAAATTATATCTTGCAAACATTAACCAAAAGAAAGCTGATACAGTGATATTAATATAGACAAGGTAGACTTTAAAGCATGTAGAATTTTAAGTGGTAAAGAGTGATATTTTAATATGATAAAAGGTCAGCTGGAAAGGAAGACAAAATAATCTCAACTTTGTGTGTACCTGATAACAACTTTAAAAGAAAAAAAATTATCAGAACTAACAATAAGATAAACAAACCTGTAATTCTACAGGAAATTTTAGTGCATCTTTCTAAATAACAGAAAAAGTATGTAAAAATCAGTACTACTGTAAAGAAAATTGAGCATCACATTTTAACAATGTGACAATTGACATGCAGAACAGTATACTTAATAAGTACAAAATATGTAAGATTTTCAGATGTATTTGGGAAATCAAAATAGAGCCTATGCTTGGCCATGCAACACGTCTCAATGAATTCCAAATGTTTGAAATCATACAAGATACGTTTTCTGACCAGAAACGAATGATACGAAAATTCACCAATAAAATGGTAACTAGAAATGTCACAAAAGTTTGGAAAATATAACACAAACACTACTCTAAATAACCAGTTAAAAATCAAATAAGAAAAAGAAAATTGTTTTCTTTAATTTGTACTTTATGTTCAGGGGTACGTGTGCAGGTTTGTTACATAGGTAAACTTGTGTCCTGCAGGTTTGTTGTACAGATTATTTCATCACCCAGGTATTAAGCCTAGTACCCACAGTTATTTTTGCTGACTCTCTCCCTCCTCCCAACTGCTACCCTCCAATAGGCCCCAGTGTGTGTTGTTCCCCTCTATGTGTCCATGTGTTCTCATCATTGAGCTCTCACTTGTAAATGAGAATATGTGGTATTTGGTTTTCTGTTCCTGTATTTGTCTGCCAGGGACAATGGCCTCCAGCTCCATCTGGGTCCCTGCAAAGGATATGATCTTGTTCTACGTTATGACTGTATAGTACTCCATGGTGTACAGGTACCACATCTTCTTTATCCAGTCTATCATTGATAGGCATATAGGTTAATTCCATGTCTTTGCTATATGAATATATGCATACGTGTATTTATAACAGAACAATTTATATTGGGTTAGGGTTAGTAATGGGATTGCTGGGTCAAATGGTATTTCTGTCTTTAGGACTTTGAGGAATTGCCACACTGTCTTCCACAATGGTTGAACTAATTTATACTCCCACCAACAGTGTAAAAATGTTCTTTTTTCTCCACAGCCTCACCAGCATCTGTTATTTTTTGGCATTTTAATATAGCCATTTTAACTGGTGTGAGATGGTATCTCATTATGGTTTTTGATTTGCATTTCTCTAATGATCAGTAATGTTGAGGCTTTTCTTTCATATGATTGTTGGCTGCATGTATGTCTTCTTTTGAAAAGTGTCTGTTCATGTCCTTTGCCAGCTTTTTAATGGGATTGTTTGTTGTTTCTTGTAAATTTGTTTTAAGTTCCTATAGATGCTGGATATTAGACCTTTGTCAGATGCATAGTTTACAAAAAAAATTCCCCATTCTGTAGTTGTCTGGTTACTCTGAAATATAACTAATATAACTAAAAGTTTACTTTTAATTTATTTTATTATTATTTTTTTGAGACGGTGTCTTGCTCTTGTATCCAGGCTGGAATTAAATGGCGCAATCTTGGCTCACTACAACCTCCACCTCCCAGGTTCAAGCGATTCTCCTGCCCCAGCCTCCCAAGTAGTTGAGATTACAAGCACACGCCACCACACTCAACTAATTTGTGTGTGTGTGTGTGTGTGTGTGTGTGTGTCTTTTTTGAGATGGAGTCTTGCTCTGTCACCCAGACTGTAGTGTAGTGGAGCAATCTCAGCTCACTGCAACCTCCACCTCCTGGGTTCAAGCAATTCTCTCGCCTCAGCCTCCCAAGTAGCTGGGATTACTGGCACCTGCCATAATGCCGGCTAATTTTTGTATTTTTTGTAGAGACGGGATTTCACCATGTTAGCCAGGCTGGTCTTGAACTCCTGACCTCAGGTGATCCACCTGCCTCGGTCTCCCAAAGTGTTGGAATTACAGGCATAAGCCACGGTGCCCAGCCCTAATTTTAGTGCTTTTAGTAGAGACTGAGTTTCACCATGTTGGTCATGCTGGTCTTGAACTCCTGACCTCAGGTGATCCAGCCGCCTCGGCCTCCCAAAGGGCTGGGATTACAGGTGTGAGCCACCGTGCCTGGCCTAAAAGTTTACTTTTAATTACAACAAAGTTTACTCTGTTAATAGTTTCTTTTGCTGTGAAGAAGAGCTTTAGTTTAATTTGAAGTTTTGCTTTTGTTGCGATTGCTTTTGGTATCTTAATCATGAAATCTTTGCCTGTGCCTATGTCCTGAATGGTATTGCCTAGGTTGTCTTCCAGAGTTTTTGTAGTTTGGGGTTTTACATTTGAGTCTTTAATCCCTGTTGCGTTAATTGTTGCATATAGTGTACGGAAGGGGTATAGTTTCAAACTTTTGCATTTAAGAAAATATTTTTAATTGAAGCATAACATAAGTACAGCATATCAAACCTGCAGGATGCAGCTAAGAGAGTACTCAGAGGAAAAATAACTATAAACACACATATTATGGAAAGAAATTTAGGTTGAAAAATCAATGATCCATGCTTTTAGCTCAAGAATATAGGAAAAGAAATGTAAATGAAACCCAAGGGAGGAAGGAAGGAAACAGAAAGGAAGAAAGCAAAAAAGGAAGAATCTGTTTTTGTAGTATAGGCTACCTATCACTTCACGAAATTCACTCACTGTTTCTTTAGGCTCATGGTTGGAACAAATATTTCAGCCTCCCTAGCAGTTAGGAGTGAATAAATACGAGATTTGTGGCCAATAGAACCGACGTGTTCCTCTTACAAGATAAATCGTTTAAAGCCACCAATGCAGAATCTTTCACCCAGCTTAATATCAACACTCAGGGTTATATTAGACATCACATGGTATAGATGGCATCACCTCTGCCAGCCTTGTTTTCTGAATTGTGGTTGAAGCAATTCACTCCCTCCACCTCCCACCATGTGCAAACAGGAGTTTGTGAAAGAAAAAGCAAAATCTGCTGTGTTGATGCACTAAGATTTCAGGTTTATCTGTTATAGACAGACTCCTAAAAGATTAGGGTGCATATTTTTAGCCACAATTCCTGTACAACAGAAAAAATTTACGTAGCGCAAAATAGAATTCTATTACATTACTAAATGTTTGAAAAAGGTTCCATGAAGTAAATTCCGAGAGGGAAGCAATTATGACCTCTAAATTTAAGCATCTAAATTCATATAAATGTTTTCTGGAGAGAAATAAAATCTTTAGGTTAACAAGGTAATTGGTGAATGAATATTTTAAACTATAAATCCTGCTTGAGTGAAATGTGATTACTCATATTTTTCAGCCAAAACATGGCTTTAAAATGTTTTGTAGAGCCTCAGAGTGATACCCACATTAGGATCATTGCCTTGTTGTGGTTGTTATTAAAGTATCAGGGAAATCAGTGAAATGCAACATTATGGTCTGCCAAAGTGAGTTCCTTTCAATCTGTTCCTGTCGGCCTTCAGAAGACAGAGAGGATACACTGGGGACAAAATAATGCAGGTTGGAATAATAAACAAAGTTGTGATATCTTTGTGATAAATATAGAGAGCATATGAAACCTGAAGAAGCTGGCAATGTATTCTCTTGTACCAAATTAAACCCATCAGAAATGCTGAGGCCTCTTTTAATGTTTTATTATAACAGGTTCCTAAAGATTAAAAAGACAGAAAATGAAAGATGAGTTATTCATCCAGATCTTAGGATAAGGAAATATTACTTTTTTTTTTCTTTTTTACTCTTAACATGTACACATGTGAATGGCTACGTGCATGCACACACATACCCACAACTTGAATGGACAAATTGATGATAAGAGAATTTTTCAATAATCTATAGTAGGACTGTACCATTTTGAAATGTTAAACATTATTAAAATCATGGAAAATGCTGTATCTTGCTTCTTTATATACAATTTATCAACATGTACTGTTATTACTTCCTTCAAAAACACCTCTAGATTTCATTCCTTTTCCTCTATTTCCAGTACTTCCAGTCCCTAAAATACTTCATGTCTGGACTTCAGCAGATTTTGGATTTCAGAGTCTCTCTGCTTCAATCTACTCCATTCCCACTGGCAAAGATATCTTTCTAAAATAACTGCTTTCATTATAACATGTCCCTCTTGCAAGGCTTATAATGTATGGCTCCTTTGGGGAAATCACTTGGGAAATTGTTCAAAAATGCATTGCTTTTTAATATTATGCTCAAATCCATGATGACGTTTTACATGCTTGCCAGAGAAATGCCTTAAGACAAGGCTGTGTGATAAGGGGACTTCTGTGAGCAGAAGAGCCAAGAAGGATGGAGGATGGATGGATGGATGGATGGATGGAGGGAGGGATGGACGGAGGGAGGGAGGGATGGAGGGAGGGAGGGA
>NW_012115932.1:9266337-9440657 GCF_000951035.1 Colobus angolensis palliatus | reverse complement strand
ATGGATGGAGGGATGGATGGATGGAGGGATGGATGGAGGGAGGGATAGAGGGAGGGATAGATGGAGGGAGGGATGGATGGAGGATGGATGGATGGGTGGATGGAGGGCTGGATAGAGGGATGGATGGATAGATGGATGGATGGATGGATGGATGGACAGAGGGATGGATGGAGGAAGGGATGGATGGACACATGGATGTTGTGGATATGTGGGTACTTCTTTACTAATCTAAGATTACAGTATTTCATGAGGTGTTAATGCAGATCAGCTTTAAATTGAGATTGTATTAGATCATGGAGTTAAGTAGAAGGACCCAATATGTCAAGCACCCTGAAAGGGAAGGATGTAAATTTGCAAGATCTTTGCTTTCCAGAAATGGAAATCATCATGGAAAAAAAATAGAGAGATCAGAAAGGCATACTTCTCTTTTTGACCATGAGAATTATCATGTGAACTCAGATAAGAACAGGCACAGAGACTGTCTCATTCCTTCAGCGTAACTGACAATAAATAAAAAACACTCAATGTTATATTTTTAAAAATCATTTGAAAGGCTTTGATTCCAAAAATCTCATCAGCTTTGCATGAAAATGTTTTATGAAAGATTTCAGGATAAAATACTGACTCAGTTCTTTCTCCAAAGATCTTAAAGAACAGAAGAGATATATTTAAATAACTACATAAAATATGTTTCATTTTGTTTAATTTTCCTTGTAGTGAGGGCTAGAGAGCAGAATTTCAGGGTGTGAAGGGAACAAGGGAAAGATGCACTTGAAGTGTAATTAGGAAGTTCTTAGAGGCATGATTTAAGCTGGGACATGAAGAATGAGTAGGAGGCTAAATAGGTTGAAATAAATATGTTGTTGTAGGGGAATCTGTGGTGAGCAAAAATGGCACATGCTTTCCCAGCCCAAGAGAGTCTGTGGCACAAGCTCAATTGCCCATGATTTGTAGTAGAGGTCATTGGACTCAAAAGAACTCCTTGGCTGTCACTTTGGTTTTGGTTATGTCAAATAACAATAGTAACAATTTAAGTGGAATTTGGATGGCTTTTTTCAATTCTGGGGTTTCATCATAATTTGTTTTAGATAATGAGATTTTGACTCATATTAAATCACTGTCACCTCTGAGACCAAGTCAGGACTAATTAATAAAAGGGCTATGATTTTCAAATCAAGTAATATTCAGAGTTAATTAGACTCTACTACTCTATTTGATAAACAACAGTCTGGCCAGAATGGACTGTTGAGAGATTATTTTCTCTAGAACAATTATGAAATTGGCCTAGCATAAGTACACTCATTTAAATAGATAGAGTATGTTTGGTTTATTGAAACAAATCTTTTCAGTAGCAGAAAAAAACACTCTTGAGAATGTTAAGACAATATAACAAGTTAGATTAATATAAATTTGACCAACAAATGATTCTTCTTATTGGCCTTTGGATTTTCATAATATTTAGCCAGAAGCTGTTCTTCAAGTGCTGTCATTTGAACTTTTTATAATAAAAGGCAGAAAGGAAGATTTAATGAGCTCTACCCAAGTTTATAAACATTCAGACTGCAAACCCAGAAAACAAAACCAGCCACCTGTAATGTTTGACCTATTTTTCAGAAAAGAATTCTTTGAAGAGAGGTAGAGATTTGCAGGGTATAGAAGTGAAGGTGGGAAAATACCAAAAGATAAAACATTCCAACTTGCAAATTTAATAAAGCGAGCCTGATTCTAACCCTGTAGGTGGTGTTACTGAGGAGTATGTTCCCAGAGCAGTCTGGAAAAAAAAGCATTAAAAATTTGTGTTCAATGTGTTAATCTGTTACTCCCCATATCATAGGCAATGTGTTAAATATTTTTTATTGGATAATCTTAAAGTTTGGACTTTTTAAATAAAATTATTAAAGAGAGTAAATCAGGCTTATTTCATAGGATCTCAATTCTATCTCTGTTACTTATGCAATGAGCACTGATACGTGTTAGCAAAGGGAGGAAAAGGCCTTGTGACAATGCAAAATAAAATATTCCACTTATGAAGTACCTGTTATGAACACCTGGCTCGATACTTTAAAATGGCTGCACTCTAAAGGAGGTAGTTCTATCTCCATTTTACAGATAAGGAAATTGAAGCTCTGAGAGCCAAGTAACTTGCATAAGATTATATGGCTAGTAAGTTGCAAAGCTGAGATTCAAACTAAGGGATTTCTGATCCCAAAGAATAAGCAATTTTCTGGCATGATCTTAATTTACTTTTCCCAAATGTGATTCCCACCCATGAAAATTCAAATTCATATCTGCCTGAATTATGTCATTTAGAAAAAGGGCTTTAGGTTTTGTGTGTGTGTGTGTGTGTGTGTGTGCACGTGCTTCCCCTGTAGACCTTGAAAGCATCAAAAGAGCTGGCAACATCTCTACAATATTCTCAAATTCTTTAGATTTTTATGTAAATGCATAAAGGAAAACTGGGGCATGAAATGATGTCTTTGTGATTACTTTTACTGAGGCTCATTTTTAAGGTATTATTTAAAACTTCTCATTTGTTTGAATAGAAAATACTGACACGAGGTTTCAAACTGAAGCGGTATAAAAGTGAGTGTAATGACAGTCTCCCTCCAAACCTTGCCACCAGCCAACAAGTTGTACTACTGCAGGCATCTATTGTTATCTATTACTCAAATACCATGCTAGATTCTTGATCTTTTATACTTATATATGTAAACATATATACACATAGACATATATATAAAACATATGTATCAATCTCATATACATATATTTCCCCTCTATTACCAAAAAGTAAGTCATTATACCTTTGGTCTCTTACTATCTTGTTCTGTTTGCTCATGGCTTTATATCTAATGGATTATTTCATGTCAATACAAAAAGAGCTTCCCTATCTTTTTTATGATTATATATTATCATTTTATACTTTTACAGTGAACCTTTAAGTTGTTGCCAATTTTTTGCCAAAATAAATTCTAATAAATATATTTTCATTCATAAGTGTTTTTCATAAGTTGAAATGGAATTGACAGGTTTAAATATACATGTCTTAACAATTTTGAGATTCCCAGACAAGATGGCAGAATCAGAACAGCTCTGGGCTGCAGCTCCCAGAGAGACCAAAGCAAAAGGCAGGTGATTTCTGCATTTTCAACTGAGGTAGCCGGCTCATCTCATTGGGAATAGTTAGACAGTGGGTGCAGCCCACGGAGGGCGAGCTGAAGCAGAGTGGGGCGTCGCCTCACCCGGGAAGCACAAGGAGTCTATAACCAGAACCAGAATCAGAAATACCATTTGACCCAGCAATCCCATTACTGGGTATATACGCAAAGGATTATAAATCATTCTACTATAAAGATACATGCACACGTATGTTTATTGCAGCACTAATCACAATAGCAGACTTGGAACCAACCCAAATGCCTATCAATGATAGACAGGACAAATAAAATGTGGCACATATACACCATGGAATACTCTGCAAGCATAAAAAAGAATGAGTTCGTGTCCTTTTTAGGGACATGGATGAAGCTGGAAACCATCATTCTCAGTAAACTAGCATAGGAACAGAAAACCAAACACCACCTGTTCTCACTCATAAATGGGAGTTGAACAATGAGATCACATGGACACAGGGAGGGAAACATCACATACTGGGCCTGTCAGGGGGTGGGGGGCAAGGTGAGGGAGAGCATTAGGACAAATACATAATGTAGCTGATGGGTTGATGGGTGTAGCAAAGCACCACGGCACATGCATACCTATGTAACAAACTTGCACGTTCTGCACATGTACCCCAGAGCTTAAGTATAATAAAAAACAATTTGGTACATGATTGTCACTGATAGATGATTTAGAGATTAATACTCTCATAACAATCAGAAAATTTCTGTTTCCTATACATGCAACAATACTGAATGTTATCGATTATTTTCATCTTTGTCAGTCTGATGGTGGAAACAAATCTATCTTAATTTAGTTTTAATTTGTTGTTGTCTTATAATAAGGTTGCGAATGTTTTCACATGTTAAATGACTATTTGTATTTCTATATCTGTGAATTGGCTTAGAATCATGATTTTTCCTTTTTCTTTTTTTTTAAATTGGGCTGTTGGCATTTTTAGAAAATATGAAAATAACTGCTAAAGACTAAATGTTGTGTCCTCTCCCAAATTTATATTTTGTAACCTCATTCCCAGTGTGACAAGATGAGGAGGTGGGGAACTTGGAAGGTGATTAGTCATGACGGCAGAGCTCTTATCAATGGGATTAGTGCCCTTATAAAAGAGGTCAGAGAGAGAGTGAAAAGATAGCTATCTATGAACCAGGAAGCAGGCCCTTGCCAGACACTGAATCTTCTCGCCCTTTATTCTTGCACTTCTTACCCTCTAGAGCCATGAGAAATAAATTTCTGTTACTATAAGCCACTCCGTCTATAATACTCTGCTATAGCAGCCTGCATCAACTAAGACCCTCCGTCATCTCAGTTACAAATGTATATTTTTCCCAGTTCATTTTTGTCTTTCTATTTGTTTATAGTGGTTTTTGTGTGGTTTTTTGTTTGTTTTGTTCTGGCCATTCATACCAGTCAACCCTTACCAATGCCTAGTATCTTGAAGTCCAAAGTAGCTTAGACTTTAAATTCTTCCAAATGGGATGGGGAGAGACAGTGGTCTGGCTGTGCAATTCTCAACCTCACACTCCTGTTTCCAGTCCTATCTCTACACTATCTTCTGGAAGTATACATTCCTAAAGCCTCTTGTGTCTCAAACTGATAAATCTGTGTACTTCTGAACTCCCCTCTTAAATTTTCTGCCCTAAGTTTTGGTTATATGCTAAATTATGGACTACTCATTCACTGCTGTTCATGATATCATCTATATCCTAGAAAATATGTATAGACAAAAGTATAGCAGAGTAATTAGGGTAACATTTGAATATTCTCTTGTGTCCAATGATCAGGGTTCAAATCTTGACTCTGACATTTATTAGTTTTTGTGACATTAGGTGAGTTTCTTATACTTCCCAAGCATATATCTGATTACATTACTCTCTTGCTTAAAACCTTTAATGTATGGTTGCCAGAGTTAGCAAATTAAAATGCAGGATAACCAGTTAAATTTGAATTTAAGACAAACAATGAATACTTTCTTAGTGCAAGTGTGTTCCATGAAATAGTTGGAATATTCTTATACTAAGAAAGTATTCATCGATGATCTGAAATTCAAATGTAACTGGTATTCTGTATCCTAGCTGGCAGCTCTCCTTTAATGACTTTTTCCCACTGTACCATGAATAAAAGACAAACTCTTTACTGTGAACTATGTGCTTTGAAATAAAACACAACTCTGCTGGCCTCTGCCTATCTCTACCACTTCATCTCATGTCATTCTATTCAGCTCATACTATGCTACAGCCATGCTGATTTTCTCTTAATTCTTCCAAGACACTTTTTTTTCTTATCTCAAAGACTTTGTTCATCATTTCCCTGACTCGCCACAAGGCTGTCCCTTTTCATCCTTCAACTCTCCTCTTTGATGTCATCTCCTCAGACAGGCCATCTTGTCCACTTATCTAAACACATCCCCTTTCCTCCACACCTCCCATATATACAGTGTGTTTTTCCATGTATTAGTATCTTTGTTTTCTGTCTCTGCCATAATTCCAGTAGCTACTTAAGGGCAGGGACCTTGTCTGGTTCACTCAGCAATACACACTAATCCTCTAGCACATAGGATATAATCCATAAATATTTTAAAATTCGTTAAAAGTAAACTCACAGATGTAGAAATGCAAATGGTCCTTTAACATGTGAAAACATTCTCAACCTCATTATAAGACAATTCAAAGTTAAAGTTAAACTAAGAGAGCTTTTTTCCACTATCAGATTGACAAAGATGAAAATAACTGATAACATTCAGTAGTCTTGAGGGTATAGGAAACAGAAATTTATTGACTGCTTTATAATTTGTGATTGAAAAAAATAGTACCTACTTCAAAGGATTATTGGGGATACTAAATAAAATAAAATAAAATAAAATAAAAAAATACTGCTCACCAAGTCCACAGTGATATACTTGACACAGAATAAGTGATCAATAAATGATATTTTTTTTTTACAACTGTCTGATAATATTCTTGTGGAGGGATAACATATTTGTGGGATATATTCTTGTGATAATAATTTTGGGAAAACAAACAGATAAACAAAGGAAAGTGTCTCTAAAGAGCCCTTTGGAGGCTGCATACACTCATAAATACTAAAACCAACACCTTCACAGACATTTTTATAATACACCCTCTGCATCCACATGGACAGCTCTAGATTTGGTGATTAATCTGTTTATACATTCTGCAAGTTTTCTGACCATGTTATTCTTAACAGGACATGTATGTTTGGCATTAGGAGGTAGCTCATCCTTGTCCATGACTCTTCTTCCTTTCCATTTTTTTCTCCTCCATCTCTCTCATTCTTTATCCATATTTCTTTTATCAGTATAACATAGAATCAAGTAACCTCATTGACTAAATATCAATATTTCCTCAGCTTTTTATTTTTGAAGCTTCCATGTTCTCTCCCTTTCTGTTTCTCCCAAATTTTGCCCTGACAATTATCCTCCCAGATCACTCTTGGCTTCAGAAGAGACTGAAATCTTTCACTAGTAAACAAAAACAAAATGAAACAGAGTATTAAAAAGAATGGAGATGGTCTAGCCACCCTGAATAATTTTTTTCTTTATTGTCACAATCAGTAGAGTACCACTGAGATATTTTAAATTGCTGAAAAAATTTATATTACAATTTGTGATTATTAAGCACATAGAATGTAAGGATTGAGATCTCTTCATCCACAGCGTTAGTCAATCAATCTTTTGTACATTTATTTACTGAGCAATAATTGCAGGGCAAGCACTATGCTAAGCCCCTAGTGGGGCACAAGATCCTCACTTTTTGAGAGACACAAATAAAAACCAATGAGATAAACCACTTAAGGACATTAGGGACACATACCTGAAGTATTTTCAATATTTGGAATAGGAAAAGATTACACAGGAGAATCAATAATGTTTGGCAGACATAGTGGATTTTAAGATATGATATGAAGGATGGCTGATATCTGCATATATGGAATAAAGAGAATAAAATGTTCTTACTACCTGTATAACACATTTTGTTGTTTGGGCATTTCATAACAGGTGTGTGTGTGTGTGTGTGTGTGTGTGTGTGTGTGTGTGTTCTGAGACTGAGTCTTGCTCTGTCGCTCAGGTTGGAGTGCAGTGGCACGATCTCGGCTCACTGGCATGGCCACCTCCCAAGTTCAAGTGATTCCCCTGCCTCAGCCTTCCAAGTAGCTGGGATTATAGGCATGAACCACCATGCCTGGCTATATGTTTTTGGATTTTTAGTAGAGACAGGGTTTCATCGTTTTGACCAGGCTGGTCTTGAACTCCTGACCTCAGGTGATTCTCCCACCCCAGCCTCCCAAAGTGCTGGGATTACTGGTGTGAGCCACCATGCCTGGCCTCATAATAGGCTTTTATTTGCTGACTTTAGGCCAATCGCATCAGACAATCTTGAGTTGGTCAACTCCATCTAAGTGATACTACAGTGGCAAATAGTTTCAAAATCTTCCTTGTTTATAATTACAAAAATGTGTTTCTCATTTTTATTACATGTGCTTTGCAGAGTGGCTACAAATGTATCCTGCATCTTCTGCTCAGAAGTGGTGTGTCATCTCTGCTCATATTCACTAGCCAGAGCAAAGTCACATGGTGAAGCATAATGCTAATGTGATTACAAAGAAAAGCAACACATACTTAAAAACTCCACTGTGTATGAGGAATATATTACAGGAAATATAAGCAAATTAAATCTTAATTATATAGTCAAGTTTGCTAAACTTTTAGGTTATGCTAATGATATTACAATGTATTTACACATCTTTATTTCCTTGGCCTAAATGTTTTAAGTAACCTAATTAACATTCTCCTTAAATACCTGCATTTTGGAAATTTTCTTTTAAGAGACAGAGAGAATATCACTCTGTCACTCAGGCTAGAGTGAAGTGGTGCGATCATAACTCACTGCAGCCTCGAACTCTTGAGTTCAAGCAATCCTCCTGCCTCAGCCTCTCAAGCAGCTGGGACTACAGATACATGCCACCATGTGCAGCTATTTATTTTTATTATTCTAGAGACAAGGTCTTTCTATGTTGCCTAGACTGGTCTCCGATTCCTGGACTCAAGTGATCCTCCTTTCGTGGCCTTCCAAAGTGCAGAGATTATAGGCATGTGGCACTGTGCCCAGCCTGGAAATATTCTTCTGACAGAACATTTTAAGAAACTCATTTTCTAAACTTGAGGAAGCCCAATAGCCCATCTCTAGTCTTGCTCAATATCCAGAAACAACAATGATGAGGAAGTATGAGAGAAGAAATAACAAAAGGATTGATGGGAAATAGGATTGAGTGAATGGGCAACTGGAAGGAAAGGATTTCAAAGATAAACGCCACATGACATCAAAGTATTATATCATGAATGGGAGAAACATCACCTCCATTAGGCTGAGAGCCACATTCAGTTGATGATTTGTAGATTCTCTACTAAAATCGTTCAAATTTACTAAAATCTCAGCCAACTGATTTGCAAATGAAAATGAGAAATTAGATAATTGATAGAAATTTCAATTTTATTTTCCATATACAACTTGTGGCATCATAGAGTATCACTCTATTAAAGCAATATTTTACCCCTTTACATGATTTATCTTTATATCTAATTTGCTTTTATGATGCGCAAAGCAAGCAAATCTCAACCTGTATGGTGGTGCTCTGTAGGACAATTTTGTCACAGTTGATGGGCTCTTAAGACAGTGTGGCGATTCCTCAAGGACCTAGAACTAGAAATACCATTTGACCCAGCCATCCCATTACTGGGTATATACTCAAAGGATTATAAATAATGCTGCTATAAAGACACATGCACACGTATGTTTATTGCGGCACTATTCACAATAGTAAAGACTTGGAATCAACCCAAATGTCCATCAATGACAGACTGGATTAAGAAAATGTGGCACATATACACCATGGAATACTATGCAGCCATAAAAAAGGATGAGTTCATGTCCTTTGTAGGGACATGGATGCAGTTGGAAACCATCATTCTCAGCAAACTATCGCAAGAACAGAAAACCAAACACCGCATGTTCTCACTCATAGTTGGGCACTGAACAATGAGAACACCTGGACACAGGAAGGGGAACATCACACACCAGGGCCTGTTGTAGGGTTGGGGGAGGGGGAGGGATAGCATTAGGAGAAATACCTAATGTAAATGACGAGTTAATGGGTGCAGCAAACCAATATGGCACATGTATACATATGTAACAAACCTGCACGTTGCGCGCATGTACCCTAGAACTTAAAGTAGAATAATAATGATAATAATAATAATAAAGAACGTCAGTGGGATTTCTACTGCCCATAGAAAATTCTAAATATTCAAGAGAAGAATCTTATATTCACACAGCACACAAATCAAAACCCCAAATAAAATGGCTGTTAACACAGTGTGAGCTTGACCCCATAGTTCATGAATCAGATTATGAGTTAAGGAAACAGTCAGTGTAGAAGGGAAGCCCTGATCAACAAGAAAAGAAAGGTCTGTTAGTCCCGGAGTCTGAGTGCTAGATAAAGTTTACTGTTAAAAGGAAATTCAAAAATCACATGAATCATTAATTGTTTCATAGTGTGGCTTTCTATGTTATCCATCATCAAGTTATTAGATGCAACAAAAGCTATCCTTTAATGGGCACTTGTAAATGCTATACCTTTTGTACAAATTATCTCATTTAATCTTTATCACAACCCTGCAAGGTGGACATTCATAGTACCATTTTAAAAATCAAAGTAATAAGACTGAGAGATCAATTAAAAAGAGAAACTTCATGCAGAAAGTAATCAATGAAGCCTGGATTATGAGCCAAGATCTAGCTGATTTCAAATATCAAGACCACATAGTGTTGTCCCTTATAGGGAGTAAGACTGATAGATTTAAATTTTGACATTCATTTAAATTAAAATATTCTGCATTTAACACTGTTTTGTTTATCCCTTAAAAACAGAGAGTCCGCAACTAAAAAGACACCAGCAAACCAATGCCCACAGTTTTAGCGCCTGATTACATTTAGGTATATGTAAATTTTAGATTCTTACAATTAAAAAAAAAAATTTTACAAGAAACTTCTTGACTTCATTTTAAAGGAAAGATCTCAAATTGGGCTAGATTTTTTTTTTGTTTTCTTTTGTTTCAATATATTTTTTAAAGTGTCAGTCTCCCAAGGGCCAAAGCATATTACAAAGAAGGCAGGGTACAATTTTCATGATGAATGTTGGTTAGCATCTAGAGAGTTTTTTTCTTTTAGACATTTGTACATGGTAGATGAATCACAAGAAAGGCAAATGTAATTTGTTTAAAATTATTATCATTATTATAATTGTTAATATCATTCACATTGTATTAAAATTGTTTTTATATTGTAAGAATTGCATTGCTTTGTGTCCTTTGCAAAACATTAATAACAGGGATTTGAGGAGATTATCATACAAAACACGGAGTAAAAATAGGTCATTTCTGAACAGTGTTTTTTGTCATATGAAAAAATATGACACCAATCAAAAGTGAAAATGCAACCTTCAACTATACATCCCAATTACTAGCGTGGATTTAGCTTTTTGTTGTTATTTTCTTGTAATTTTTTATAAGGAGCAATTTAGTATTATAAGACCTAATTTTTAGGTTATTCACCTCTTTTTTAAATCAAAGGCAAAGAACACAATTGGGCCTTTCTGAAAAGTCCACTGGCTTTTATATTGTAGTTATCTAATTGTATAAGAAAAATACAGTGTTAGATAGTGTTATAGATTATTTTCACAAACAATAAAAATTACATGTACACAATTCTTTTAAGAACTAACAGAGGCTGGGCATGGTGGCTCATGCCTGTAATCCCAACACTTTGGGAGGCCAGGGAGCGTGGATCACGAGGTCAGGAGACCAAGACCATCCGGCCAACATGGTGAAACCCTGTCTCTATTAAAAAAAAAAAAAAAAAAACAAAAAACAAAAATTAGCTGGGTGTGATGGCAGTCGCCTGTAATCCCAGCTACTCAGGAGGCTGAGTGAGGAGAATCAACTGAACCAGGGAGCTGGAGGTTGCAGTGAGCTGATAGTAATTCTGACTAGGCGCAGTGGCTCATGCCTGTAATCCCAGCTATTTGGGAGACCAAGGCGGGTGGGTCACCTGAGGTCAGGAGTTTGAGATCAGCCTGACCAACATGGTGAAACCTTGTCTCTACTAAAAATACAAAAATTAGCCAAGTGTGGTGGTGGGTGCCTGTAATCCTAGCTACTCGGGAGGCTGAGGTGGGAGAATCGCTTGAACCTGAGAGGCAGAGGTTGCAGTGTGCCAAGATTGCACCATTGCACTCCAGCCTGGGCAACAAGAGCAAAACTCTATTAAAAAAAAAAAAAAAAAAAATGGCCGGACACGGTGGCTCACTCCCAGCACTTTGGGAGGCCAAGGAGAGCGGATCAGGAGGTCAGGAGATGGAGGCCATCCTGGCTAACATGGTGAAACCCTGTCTCTACTAAAAAATACAAAAAAGTAGCTGGGCATTGTGGCGGGTGCCTGTAGTCCCAGCTACTGGGGAGGCTGAGGCAGGAGAATGGTGTGAACCCGGGAGGCAGAGGTTGCAGTGAGCGAGTTCGCGCCACTGCACTGCACTCCACTCCAGCCTAGGAAACAGAGCCAGACTCCGTCTCAAAAAAAAAACCAAAAGGAACTAATAGTAATTCAAACAGAAAAAGTTAAGCTTAATTAAAGTTCCACATTTAATGTAATTAGTCCTATAGTTTATTCTGTTCGCTGTCACAATTTTCTAGTCTCATCAAAAGCTTTTTATTGGCAACAACTTGCTGTATACATATTTACAGCAAGACCTTGCCTAAGGATATTAGCATTCGGCTCCGCATTTATCATGCAGAAGGAAACAGACAAAAACAGTCCAGATGATCTATAACGCAAAGAAACAGTGAAGATTTGCATGGCTTAAAACGTCTAAAATTTCAGTAATGCACTTGAACTTCAATCTTTGCACTTAAAATATAATTTTGAGGTAACATACATGAAAAATACAGAACAGGAAATAACATTCAGTCAACATTATTTCAGATTATTTTAACTCTAAATCATAAAGTGCACGGATTATGTATAACAAGTTAAAAAGTAGACAGGGATTTGAATCCTCTCCTCGTTACTAGCAGTGACCCTAGGCATTTGCATAATATGGACAAAAATAGCATCTGTAGGGTGCTGTTTGAGGGCATGAATCACAGCACTTGATGAGATTGGCCAATGAATGCTAACGCTCCTCCCTTACATCTGCATTTTCCCTCTCTCTGTTCCTAAAACTTGTGTTACTTCTGACTCCTTCCTTGTCCTTTGTTTTACATCCATACCACGCACACCCAAGCTCCTTTCAATGCGTTCAGTCTTCTCCTATCCCATGGTCCTCACACCTCTCAAGGAAACCTCTGCACCAGCCTTCTAATCTAACCTGCTTCTTTGTACCAGCTTTTCAGTCAGGCTGTTCTAGACTTTCAAGGATTTCTGTAATCTCATCTCAACCAACTATTCCGATTGGGTTCTTCTAATCTCAGTCATATGCTATGCTCAGAAAAAATATACTAACTATGCTCCATGAAAATCTGTTTTATATTCTTTGTCTCAAACACTCTGCTGTTACATCACTATAAATTTCACTTAAATCAAAGGCCAATGTCGGCTGGGCGCGGTGGCTCATGCCTGTAATCCCAACACTTTGGGAGGGCAAGGTGGGCAGAACAGGAGGTCAGGAGTTCAAGACCACCCTGGCCAACATAGTGAAACCCCATCTCTACTAAAAATACAAAAATTAGCCAGGCATGGTGGAGCATGCCTGTAGTCCTAGCTACTTGGGAGACTGAGGCAGGAGAATCACTTGAACCTGGAAGGTGGAGGTTGCGGTGAGCCGAGATTGCGCCATTACACTCCAGCTGGGGCGACCGAGTGAGACTCTGTCTCAAAACAAACAAACAAACAAACAAACAAAAAAGGCCAATGTCATCTCCCATGTAAACAATTTCCAAATCTCCTTAGCTTCAAGTAATCTAATCTTCCTCCAAATTGTCAAATTTCAAAATATTATTTTCCCATTGTAAAATGTGCTGTAGATAATTTGGAAAATATGTAAAGGCATATAATACATTAAAATTATTAAAAATTCCACAAGTAAAGGTCATTGCTTATATTTACACCTGTATGCCCATACAGGAACAAAGTTGTACAATGTATGATATATTTTATACATATATTTATCTGATTATTTTAGGATACATTTGTAGAATTAAACTGATAGGTAAAAACATTTTAAGAATTCTAAAACTTTTGGTACATATTGTCAAATTGACCTTCAAAATATTATGTAAATTAATACTGCCTCATTCGTGTATAGTGATAGCTATTAAAATGTTTCTGTATTTAAACTTTTCAGTATCAAAATATTTCACAAATTATTGATTAAAATTGTTTTCCCCAAATTGTTTCAAATTTCATTAATTTTGTTCTCAGTAAGACTAAACAATTCACCTGTTTGAATATGTCATGTGCTTTTCTTTACTTAAAGTATTTTCTTTTTGTCCATTTTTTCTTCTTCAATTTGATCTTTTTCTCTTCTTAAGCATTATGCATAAGTAAAAAAAGAAAACAACTCATAAAATACATTGCAAGTATTTTCACCAGTTTCACTTTGCTGTTTCACAGGATATATAGTATTTGTTTCATGTCTAGAAATTTAAAATTTTCACACATTTGTATACTTAAATCTTTTAATTTATGTTTTCTGCCTTTGAACCTATATTTACAAACATTTCTGATGCTTCCAGATTGAATAAATATTTAGCTTTATTTTATTCCTTGTTATTTAATAGTTTTATATTCATTTTTTTCATAGTTTATTTTATTCTTAAGTTTATCTTGAAAATGTTTTGACAGTTTATGCTATGGGCTGAAACATGTCTTCTCAGAATTTGTATGTTGAAGTCCTAACACCCAGTACTTCATAATGTGACTGCATTTAGAGATAGAGCCTTCAAAAAAGTACAATACAACGAAGTCATATGGGTAGGCCTTAATCCAGTAAGACTGGTGACCTTGTAAAAAGAGATTAGGACACAGAAATGTCCAGAAGACTATGTCAAGAACTAGAGAGATGGCATCCATCATGCAAGCCAAGGAGACAGACCCTTGGAAGAAACCAACTCTGCTGATATCTTGATCTTGGACCTAGTCTCCAGAACTGTGAGGAAACACATTTCTGCTGTTTAATCCACCCAATCCCTGATATTTCTTATGTTAATCCTGGAAAATTAATATAGTATAAGAGTAAAAACATCTAGTTTTTCTCCCTTACAAATAAACACACAATTGTCCCAACATCCTTAATGTACAATCTGTTTTTCATTCGAGAATATTCGATTTATTTGAGAATAATAAATTCTTTAAATAATGACATCTGTTTATTGATGTGTTAATTGTGGAATAATTTTACCATGGCTAAAAAATATTGTTTAATGCAGTCTCCCTTTTTTATACTTCAATTTTAAAAAGTATTGACTCTTCCGAAGCGTTCTTATCTGAAATAAATTTTTGAATTAGGCTACCAAGGTCTGAAAAATACTAATAAGAATTTGTTCATAATTGTCACTATTTTTCAAATTAATTTGGGGAAAATACTGTCTTTATATGATAGACTATGCCAATAATATTGAATTATATGTAACATTAAAGCATATCTATCAATTAGTAGCCAGGCTGGTCTCAAACTCCTGGGCTCAAGTGATCCTCCCACCTCAGCTTTTCAAAGTGCTGGGATTATAGGTGTGAGCCAACACACTCAGCCTATCTCTTTAACCTTTTAATAATGTTTAGCATTTTCTTCATGTAAGGCTTGCATATATTTCTCTATATGTTTCCTATTGTTTAAATTATTAATTTTTTAACCAGTCATCATACTGAAGAGTCATATTAATTCTCATAATCTTTTCTAATTTGTATAACAGAAAATTACAATTCTAGGGCTTCCATTACAGTAAAACTAATAATGTTGATAACACAAACACTCTTAGGAAAGTTCTTGGTCAAACATCAAAACAGATATCCACCTCCTTGGCTGCACTCAATTTACTTCACAAGTTTCCTTAATAAGGCAGTGAATACAAGTCTCAAAACTCCACAGGACAGCCACCAGTCACTTTGTTTAACTAAAATTAAAACTTTAACTAAAACAATTTTATTTTCTTCTGAAGTTGGTATTAAGTAAAAGTCAGCTATGACTCACACTTTTTTCTCCTTCAGTTACTGAGAGTTCTTTTCTTGGATTGGTTATTAAAGTACAATTGAAGACCCCTTTTACCCCATCCTAACCCCTGCACACGCTCATATTCTGTTTTAGAGGAGCAAACCTGAAAGACGTTCATACATGGTCAGAAATAACTAGGGTACTGCTTCTTCCCACTATGATCAGACTCTACTATCTTTTTCTTTATTGAAACGGAGTCTCGCTATGTCGCCCAGGCTGGAGTGCAGTGGTGCAATCTCGGCTCACTGCGACCTCCGCCTCCCAAGTTAAAACAGTTCTCCTGTCTCAGCCTCCCTAGTAGCTGGGATTACAGGCATGCGCTACCATGCCCAGCTAATTTTTGTATTGTTAGTAGGGATGGGTTTTCACCCTGTTGGCCAGGCTGATCTCAAACTCCTGATCTCAAGTGATCAACCCTCCTCAGCCTCCCAAAGTGCTGGAATTACAGGCGTGAGCCACTGCATCCAGTCTCTCCTCCCTTTTTAAAAGTACATTTTATTCATAATGTTTACATTCACAAATTCCACAAAGCCCTAATGAATTGCATAGTAGCATGAATAACCATACTGTTTAATTTGGCCCTCTTTATATTAAGTTCACCATTTTCTTTTTGTGTGTGTGTGATGGAATTTCACTCTTGTTGCCCAGACTGGATGGAGTGCAATGGCACAATCTGGGCTCACTGCAGCCTCCGCCTCCTGGGTTCAAGTGTTTCTCCTGCCTCAGCCTCCTGAGTAGCTGGGTTTATAGCTGCCCACCACCATACCTGCCTAGTTTTTTGTATTTTTAGTAGAGACAGGGTTCAGCCATATTGGCCAGGCTGGTCTTGAACCCCTGGCCTCAGGTAATCCTCCCGCCTCGGCCTTTCAAAATGCTGGGATTACAGGTGTGAACCAATGTGCCTGGCCCATTTTCCTTTTTAAGAACCATGTGTGGATGTGGGTATACAGGCATACACATCTTATTTCCTCTACTAGACTGAACGCTCCTCAGGAGCAGAATTGTTTCTGATTTATGTCCTGTTACCTACACCAATACCTTGTACACTCTGGAGACATTCAATTAATGCCTCATGAGAGTGTAAAATTATTATTTTTTTCTGACATTTTTATTTACTCAAAATTTTGTTTTGAAATACTTACTAATTAATGTGTTTTTCACTGTCATTTGTATTTGAAGTATATTCATCGAGTGCTCATGTACTTTGTAAATGTCTTGTTATATATGTTGAGGGAGAGTTGTGTCTTATTGTTAATTCCTCAACATGAATGTAAAGAACATTATTAGATATTGGGGCAAGGATCTTAATTTCTGCCCCGTAAGATTCACTGTTAGTAATCTCAGACATTAAGCAATATTTAAATAAACTTTTCTGAGAGTAATACAAAGTTCAAATATTTCTCTTTTCTAATTTTTCTTTAAAATTGTTATATTTGTTTTATAAATTATAAATAACTTTAAATTTTTAATAAACTATATAATCTAAACACATTTGTATGAATAGAATTATAATTTTAAGTACACTGTACTTACAATAATTGTATTAAACTGCATAAGACCAGTCCTCAGAAGATAAATCTACATTAAACTGAAGCATCATGAAAAATGCATGGAAAATGCAATAGAAAGAAACATAATTACTCTGGACTAAAACGTTTGCATAGGGTGAAGAAGAATAAAAATCTATCAAGTGCCTAGATTAGATTACTTTTATTGTGATTTAAATTCTAAGAAAATGATTGCAATTAAGGTCCATTAGCTTAAAATAAGATAAAGGTTAAAAAGGGGCTTGGGCCTTCCCTTTATTCTGTTGGTTAACGTTTAATATTTGACTTTTAAGTAAGTCCCTTGTCCAGATGCATATAAGAAACACAAGATTTTGTCTAGATAAAGAGATTCAATCCAGGCTCCATCCCTGAGATTTTGATTCCACAAATTTGGGAAATAATGAATGAACAGATACACAAATAGACAGAGAATAAATGAAAGTATCAGATGTATATGTGTGTATATGTATTATATATTATTCTCAAGTATAGTCAGTTTGGGGTCCATTATTAATAGAAAATAAAATTTTAAATATAGTATTTACAGTGATTTTGGCCATCATAAAAAATTTGAAAACATTTATATTTGTCCCTTCACAGTTGATGATCATATTAACAAAATAATAACTATCATTTATTGAACGCTATGTATTAAGCATTTTACATCCATGATTCCAGCTAATCCTCATACAACTTTATAATGTACTACCTTCTTCTTTTAGTTTTGTTTAGTTTGTGACTTTTTGTATTTTGCATGTACAACAATATAATGAAGCATGTATAACATGGAGAAAACAATAATTTTAACCATGAAGTAAAATGCTAAGGACCTTCTTACACAAGTCTTTTTGTTGATATAGGCATTTATTTCTCATAGCTATATTTCTAGGAATGAAATTGCTGGACCATAGGATTAATATATGCTTAACTTAAAAACAAACTTCCAGTTTTTTAAGTGGAATTTTTTAAACAAATGAAGAATACAAGAATCACAGAAGTAAGTAGCTTTTTTGATGAGTTATACAAATCTAGACTGAATTCAAACCCGTATCTGTCTGACATCCAAATCCATGCAGTTATACAGTTTGTTATACAAGGCTACATTCCAGGTATGTGGCAAATTTTTCATTAAAGACTAAGTCTGTTGAATCAAAGAGTTCACTGCTATAGTGGGGGAATAAAAGACAACAGCGTATTCTTTCATTGACTCGGGTTTTATTTAAAAAAATTAACAACGGTCTTGGAGTATCTCTACCTGGCAATCCTTATGACATTTTATCCTCAAAACAGCCAGACATCTCTTGGTTCCTATGGACCCACTTTTTACTCCGTTGTTTATTACAACAACCAGTTTCCTTACCCGGGGCTCTCTGCCACAGTTGTGGGATAGTCTTGCAGCAAACAATTAAGCCATTCTGGTGCATGTACAAACGTACAAACCCGGCAGTCAACAGGCAGTAGTGGCCAGCTTGATAATAAAGCCTTGGACTGGCTTTCTGTTCTGTTCCCCAATTCAGTTCGGGTTCCTTAGGATTGCATCACAAAATAAACTATCTGCTTGAAATCTCCTTTCAGAATCTGCTTTTGGGAGGAAGCTAGCTTAGGTGCAACCCTTTGAAGACGGTATTACTGTTATTCTATATTTCTAAGGAAACTGAGGGTTAGAAGTTGAGTAATTACCTCAAGATAAATAAAACAACATGGCAGGACCAAATTTCAATCACAATCTGTTGACTTCAAAGGGCATACCTTAATCTAAAGCTATTCTGCCTTTCAACGTGCTTGAGGTCAGTTTAGGGTCTGGGTATGCAAACAAGAATTAATCATTGATCTGCTGTCAATTTTTACAATGTTATTAAGAGTAAATGCACAAATCAATGATTACAGCATAATTGCAAGTCACAGAGAATCAAAAATTGTAAATCTGGATGACTCTGTCTTCACTTTTTGTTTTTTAATTATTTAAATCCCATTGTCTATGGAAGACAATAGGGTCAGATGGAATGTAATGGGTAGTTCCTGGATACAAATCCTGTTTTAATAACATAATAACGAAGAACTAACAAAAACAAAAGTTGATTGATTGATTTACTAAGTATGTATTTGCCACTACAAATAAGTGCCAGGTACTATTATAAAATATTGACCAATAAAAATTATTGTAATGAAAGCACAACACAGTTGTCTCTCAGTATCCATAGGAAATTTGTTCCAGGACCCCCCTTGGATACCAATATCTATGGATGCTCCAATCCCTATGTAAAATGGTATAGTGTTTTTTCATATAACTTAGGCACGTCCCCTATATAACTTAAATTATCTGTAGGTTACTTATAATACCGACTACAATGTAAATGCCATATAAATAGTTGTTCTACTGTATTGTTTAGGGAATAATTACAAGGAAAAAAAAGTCTGTACATGTTTAACAAAGACACAAGCGTCTTTTGTATTCTCTGAATATTTTTGGTCCAAGGTTGGTTGAATCCATGGATGCAGAATCCATAGATAGAAAGGGCTGACTGCGCCTCATTCTTGAAACCTACACGTTTTTCAATACACATCTTTCAGCACTTTGCTTTACGCCCTAATTTCTCAATTCTGCTTTAAACTGTTGGCTTTAGCTTTCTATATGATTTTGGTTTCTGTATTCATTTTCCCCCAGGACTCCGCCTCTGAATCTCTGGTTGAGTAAGTAAATTCCACTCGATCTTGGCCCTTGTATTATCTACAATTCCTGGGATATTGTGCTTTAGTGCAAATCTAGAGTGCCTATATATAATATGAAAGGAATTATAAGAAAATCAACAAGCTATTTTATATGTCTATTGCAAAATGGCTTACTACCTTTGCTTAGTCATCTCTGGGTTTCAGAAAATTGATTCAAAGTTATAAATTATAGACAGGAGCAAAAGCACCTCTGTAGCTTTATACATGATACCAGAAATTGCCCTATTTAACGAGCTTTGATCAGTCATATAAATTCTCTTAATACTTTAGTTACTCTAGAGAGATGTCTCTGTTCAGAATCCTTATAAATTTTCCCCTTTGCTTAGACATCCATCCTTGAAGGTCAGCATATTTAATTTCCAGGGCTTCTGTAACAAGGTGCCATAGACTGAGTAATTTGAACAACAGAAATTTACTTTCTCACAGTTCTGGAGTGAAGTCTAAGATCAATGTGCTAATAGTATTGCCTGACTAGTTGATTTGTAGATAGATGTCTTCTCTCTGGCTCTTCACATGGTTGTCCCTACATGACTGAGCTCCAGTTTCCTCTTCTTCTAAGAATATCAGTCTTATTAGATTAGAGCGCACCCCAATGATCTTATTTTATATTAATTACCTCTTTAAAGTCCCTATCTTTAAATAAAGTTACGTTTTAAAGTACTGTGAATTAAGACTTCAACCTATGAATTGGTATGGGGGAAGGCACAATTCAGCTCATAATAGTCACATCCTTGACAAAATCTTCTCCAAAGCTCCCAGTACTGCCTTGTGCCCCCAGACACTGATTCTTGCCTCCAAAAAAATCACTCTTTTGTAACAGACTCTCAATGGATATTATTCCGTGTTTTTTTTTAATGCAATTTGCCTTATATTTGGATTAAAAAAATATTTTAGAGGGAATGACCACTTTTTCCTCTTTGTTGTTTTCCCTCTGGGGATTTGCAAAGAAAAGATGCCCAGAAATTGCTTGTAGGATTCCACTGGTCATTTGTAGCATAAAATATATCACAAGATGCTTTACTTCTAATGGAACATGTACAAATGCACCCAGGCACACTTACACACACACACAAACGCACACACACACAATACCCTTGAATAGCCTGCATAATGATTAAATAATCTATCTTTCCCTTAATTGGTACATATTTAAGAAAAGCTTTTGGCTCTTTTTTTCAAACCTGTTTTCTCATTTTTGAACAGGAATATTTCATAGGACTGTGGTGACTATGTCACATAAGATAATATGATAATATAGTACTGTGCCTAACACATAATTGGCACTCATAACTCAATAAATGATCACTATACCTCACCACACCCTCTTCCTCATCCTCTCTCTCTCACACAAATACACACACACACACACTGTAGGGCACACAAACAATTATAAATGTCTACATTTAATCAGTGGTTAGAATCTGCTCAAAATGAACATGTACTTGTTGTGTGTGTTGATTTGACATTTTTGTGTTGTTTTCCTCCAGGGAAGCCAGAATATGTTCCATAAGAAAAATATATAATATCTTAAAATTCCATCAATTTTTTGGTCTTTTCTATGAATGTTACCAATATCCACATTAACAGAATCATTTGCAGTATTAATTTATCTTTTTCCTAAATAATTTTAATAAATAACAATGTCTTCCATTTCCTGAACACATCTACGTTCTTAGGTATCTTCCAGGTACTTCATATACATAATTTGATTTGATATGACAGTAATAAAATGATGCAGGCATGATTGTTCAAATTTCACAGAGTAAAGAGTAAAAAATATATACTAAGAGTGATTCATAAAAGTTACACTGCTAGACATTGGCAGTATTGGAATTTTAGCCCAGGTATCTCTGTGTCTAAACTCTGTGCTCTTTTTACTATTGTGTGTTATTCTTTGTCTAAAACTAAACAAAAATCACCACAAAAATGACAAAAGATTGTACTAGACTGAATAGTATTCCCCCACTCCCAAATTCATGTCTTCCAGTAACATGTGAATATAATCTGTGGAAATAGAATCTTTCCAGCTGTAATCAAACAAATTTACATTTTCCGCCAAACAACAGGAGTAAAAAAAAGCTTTCATAGGAACTCTGTCTCCTAATCAGTTTGGAGTTCTCACGAAGGTATTAACCTTTTAACCAAGAACTTATTTTTAAAACATTTGAAAGCATCCTGGAAGGACATAATACACTTTTTAAAATAGGTATAACTTTTAGTCTGTGCATTTGCTAACAATGTATTCATTCGTGCAGGCAAGGAGCATGAAACAGGGTCTCCTTAAAAGATCTTAAAAGCTGCCAGAGCTGATGACTTAAAGCATTAGAACTTTCCCTCCACAAATGCATTTTGTAAACTTCTGAAAAGAGCACAGAGAAACAGTGAGCAGATGTCCTACCTCTTTAAGGAGACCAGTAAGGACCTGGGTGATGGGGCAACCAGCACATAGTCTGCTGTCATACTTCTTGGATCACCATTTAGAAATTTTATCAGCTGACCATTTGTTGAATTTTCACAATGTTTTAGGCACTTATACATTATCTCATTTATTTATCACAAAAACTTCATTTAAAGGATCCTATTGTTACTACCATTTCACAGAAGATTAACTGAAGCTCGGGAAAGATAAGTAACTTGTCCAAGGCTGCACACCTCTAAGTTCGTATTCAAATTAATTCTGTCGCGCACTTTCAAGTATTATACCAATAGTCCACAATTCTGTCTCTCAATTTTAGTGGGGAAATTATTATAAAAACGAGTTGAACAACTTAGTTTGAATCTCCACAGCATCAAACCCTGAGAAAGGATTCGAATTCAAGTGGTTCACACAGAAGGTGAAGAAGCCACAGTTAGTTGAATCGGAAAGTAAAATAAGGATAGGAAGTCAAGGATAAATGTGTTATCAAGTCAGCTGTCACTGAGAGTGAAGAAGGCTCTGTTCTGCTGCGGAGAATCTGGGAGCCCATGTAACACCCACATATCAGCCTTCTCCTATCAAAGAGGTGAGGATCTGGGGTCACTAACCTCAATTCCCCACATTATTGGTTGAGGGCTACTCCTGGAATGGTGATAATACTCTGCCATTTTTGGCTTGCTACACAAGCTGTGAAGCACCCAGAGAAAATCCTTTATCAAAGACATTCAGGTGCTGACTGTAAGCAGGTTGGCCAGTTTGCTCTTAAATGCTATGAGTTGGTGATATGGAGGGGCACCACAATGCCAGCTACAGATATTTTTGCTCACTATCGCAACCCAGAGCTGATGACTTTAAAAGGACAGAGGTAACCACAATTATTTTCAGACAAACCTAATAGCAGGAGTAGTATGGAACTGAATAGGGAGACCAGGAAGGGAAATAAAGGAAATCTGAAATTGTAGTACTATCTTAGGACTATTTATAATTCCATTAAAATATGGCTTGTATTAGCTTGTTCTCATGCTGCTAATAAAGACGTATCCAAGACTGGGTAATTTATAAAGGAAAGAGGTTTAATTGACTCACAGTTCTGCAGGGCTGGGGAGGCCTTAGAAAACTTAGCAATCATGGTGGAAGAAGAAGAAAACACGTCCTTCTTCACTTGGCAGTACCAAGGAGAAGTCTCAAGCAAAAGGGGGAAATGCCCCTAACAAGACCATTGGATCCAATGAGAACTTATGCACCATCATGAGAACAGCATGAGGGCAAGCACCCCCGTGAGCAAATTACCTGTCACTGGACCCCTCCAACAACATGTAGGGACTATGGGAACTACAATTCAAGATGATATTTGGGTGGGGACACAGCCAAATCTTATCATTCTGCCCCTGGCCCCTCCCAAATCTCATGTCCTCACACTTCAAAATGGACTCATGCTCTTCCAACACTGAAAGTCTTAACTCATTCCAACATTAACTCAAAAGTCCAAGTCCAAATTCTCATCTGAGACAAGGCAAATCCCTTCCACCTATGAGCCTGTGATATCAAAAGCAAGTTAGTTACTTCCTAGATACAATGAGGGTACAGGCATTGGGTAAATATACCTTTTGCAAATGGAAGAAATTGGCCATAATGCAGCGGCTACAGTCCCCATGAAAGTCTGAAATTCAGCAATGTAGTTAAAGATTCAAAATGATCTCCTTTGACTCCATATCTCATATCCAGGTCATGCTGATGCAAGAGGTGGGCTCCGACAGCCATGGGCAACTTTGCCCCTGTGGCTTTGCAGGGTATGACCCCTCGCAGCTGCTTTCATGGCTGACTTTGAGTGTCTGTGGCTTTTCCAGATGCACAGCGCAAGCTGTTAGCGGATCTACCATTCTGGTGTCTGGTGGACCATGGCCCTCTTCTCACAGATCCACTAGGAAGTGCCCCAGTGGGGACTCTGTGTGGGGCCTCCAACCCCCATTTCCTTTTTTCACTGCCCTAGCAGAGGTTCTCTATGAAGGGTCCACCCCTGCAGCAAACCTTTGCCTGGACATCCAGGCATTTCCATCCATCCTCTGAAATCTAGACAGAGGTTCCCAAATCTAAATTCTTGACTTCTGTGAACACACAGGCCCAATACCACATATAAGCTGCCAAGGCTTGGAACTTGCACCCTCTGAAGCAACAACTTGAGCTGTATATTGGTCTCTTTTAACCACGGCTGGAGCTGAAGCAACTGGGAGGCAAGGCACCATGCCCTCAGGTTGCATAGAGCAGTGGGCCCTGGGCCCATTCCAGGAAAGTATTTTTCCCTCCTAGGCCTGTGATGGGAGGGTCTGCTGTGAAGTTCTCTGACATACCCTAGAGACATTTTCCCCATTGTCTTAGTGATTAACATTTGGCTCCTTGTTACTTACACAAATTTCTGCAGCTAGCTTGAATTTCCCCCAGAAAATGGGATTTTGTTTTCTATCACATTGTCAGGCTGTCAATTTTCCACACTTTTATGCTCTGCATCCTCTTGAATGCTTTGCTGATTAGAAATTTCTTCCTCCAGAGATGCTAAATCATCTCTCTCTAAAGTTCAAGTTTCCACAGATCTCTAGGGCAGGGGCAAAATGCCATCAGTTTCTTTGCATAGCAAAAGTGACCTTTACTCCAGTTCCTAACAAGTTCCTCATCTCTATCTAAGACCACCTCAACCTGGACTTTACTGTCTACATCACTATTAGCATTTTGGTTAAAGCATTTCAACAAGTCTCTAAGAAGTTCCAAATGTTGCCATATCTTTCTGTCTTCCAAGCCCTCCAAGGGTCTAGGAAGTTTCAAACTTTCCCACATTTTCCTGTATTCCTCTGAGCCCTCCAAACTGTTTCAAACTCTGCCTATTACCCAGGTCCAAAGTTGCTTCCACATTTTCAGGTATCTTTACAGCAGCACTCCACTCCTGGAATCATTTTACTGTATTAGTCTGTTTTCATGCTGCTGAAAAGATATACCTGTAACTGAGTAATTCATAAAGGAAAGATGTTTAATTGATTCACAGTTCTTCAGGGCTTGTGGGGGGGTGGCTCAGAAAACTTACAATCATGGTAGAAGTAGTAGAAATCACGTCCTTCTTCACATAGCAGCAGCAAGGAGAAGTGCCGAGCAAAAGCGGGAAAAGCCCCTTATAAGACCATCAGATCTCATGAGAACTCACACACTATCACAAGAACAGCATGAGGGTAACCAACCCCTTGATTAAATTACCTTCCACTGGGTCCCTCCAATAACACATGGGTACTATGAAAACTACAATTCAAGATGAGTTTTGGGTGGCAACAAAGCCAAACTATATTACGGCTTATTCGTCTTTGTAAATAACAATGCTTTCATTATATTCTATGAATAAACCTGGCCATCTCTGGTGGAAAATATGAACTTGGTCATTTCTCTTTATTATTTTGTTTGTGTGTGTGTGTTGATCTGATTTATGAGTTTCTTTTTCTTTTTCTTTTTTTGAGATGGAGTCTCACTCTATCACCCAGGTTGGAGTGCTTTGGCACAATCTCGGCTCACTGCAACCTCCACTTCCTGGGTTCCAGCGATTCTTCTGCCTCAGCCTCCCGAATAGCTGGGATTATATGCACACACCACCACGCCCAGCTAATTTTTGTATTTTTAGTAGAGATGGGGTTTCACCATATTGGCCAGGCTAGTCTCGAACTCCTGACCTCATGACCCACCTGTCTCAGCCTCCCAAAGTGTTGGGATTACAGGCGTGAGCCACCACACACAGTTTATGAGTTTCTTAAAGTACCTGGTTTCTAATTCCTTCCATTTTTTAATTTTCTAATTCCCTCCATTATTTCCATTCAATTATTCAATCACACAGTGGTTTAACAAGCATTAAAAGTCAAGCCAAAAAAAAAAAAATTAGTCTTCAATCATACATTGGCAAGTAATTTCTGGTAGGGTAATTATCATAAGCAGATTCCAGAATATCTCCCGTTTTTGATAATTTTTGGTGACGCTTTTCTGTGACAGCCGAAGTGTTTTCCAACCCATGAACATTTTCACCAGGAAGTGCACTCGTCATCACAAAGTTTCTTTTTATAAGACCCAGGACATCAAAGGTGTTCATCACCGAAGGAGAAAATGTTTTCCTTTGTTTTTCCAGCACAGTAATCCACCAAACCAAGAATGGGATGACCATGTAAGAAAACATCATCTCTGCTAATAAGTCCTATGCCTTTCAAGTGGAAAAAACAGAAGGAAAAAAAATAATTGCATCAAATTGTGCCAAGACAGACAAAAGAAAGAAAGAAAAAAGAAAAAAATCTGTTTGAATTTCCTTTTGAAATAGAAGTAACAAGGAATTCCTGCCTTTCCACAATTTCAGTTTTTCATGAATGTGCCAGCTCAGCACACACGGAACGACAGCAACCTAAGGTTGCAGAGCCTCTATTTTTCCATTTAAACTGTTACCATAATATCTTGGGAGCTGGAGTGTGGGAGTAGAGAAAGATAACAGAGAATGTTACTATGACCTTCTATAAGAAAAGAAAAAGACCAGTTAGAGCTATTATAAATTCCCAGCTAATTAAAGGTTAAATACAAGTTGCCAATTAGTGTGGAAGATAATTGTTCTTCTTTGACAGCCTGTTATGTGTACCATTTGGGAAGGAGGAACGAGTGTTTTCGTGTTACTGGCGAATAGGATCATGAGTTTATGCTACTGCAGTTATAACTTTCAAGAAACTTTCCTTGGAGGCCAAGGTTGTGTGAAATTAAACACCCCTCTTTTTTTAGAGAAAAACAAATGCATACAATTTGCAACCCTGTATGTTTGAAATGATTGTTATTATTGCTCAAGACACTTTACAATCTATAGGGATAAGCTAAGTATTAGAGAGAACAAAGAAAATTCTGTGTTAGAGAGCAAGAGGATTTGTCCAATCCATATTCTTTGCTAAAATTATGCAGCATATCATAAGCCATGGCGTGGGCATTAAGCATGGGTATGCAAGTAGACAATGTGAGATATATAATGAGAGAGATATATAGAGGATTTGTGTCAGCAGTGGGTGTATGCATATTAGCATTTAGAAGAAGAAGTGACAAATTATGCAAGGATTGCATAGCATGGAGAGCATGGCCAGTGATATCATCACCACATGCCACAGAAGGAAAGAATCTGAGGATAAAAACTCAGGAATGCACAGTTTCATCACATAGCAAACCTCAAGCACCACACAAGTGCTGACCAGAGATGGTTTTGTCAATGTTTCTGTGAATTATTACTCCAAAAACTTAGGGACTGTAGCAATTTAGGCTGAAAGGTTAATTTTACTCCTTTTTGATGTTTGTAGAAGCACGTGAAAAGGTATTTTCCAATTATTATTACTGTTTGTTTACATTTCCCAAATTTTTGTAAACCTAGACAAGTATTTGTCTAGTTATATCATGATCTAATCATTATTCTCCTTCATTAGAAGTTTAGTTTAGCTTAGTAACCATTTAATGAGTAATTTCTACGTTCCAGACGTTGCTTTAAATGTTGCAGTAGAGCTAATACCCTGGTCCTGTGTTCAGCTGTGCACTGAATATGCAGCTTATCCCTTTCAGCCTCTCTTCCTACTGTGTTCCACCATCCACACAAACTGGAGTGAAAGTACCTAGCGCTGGGTTGCTATGAAGAATATAACAAGAAAAATACATAAATATATTTGACTAAAAAAAAAAATGAGAAGGACTAAATAGTTGTTTGTGTTCTACCCATATCCTAACTTTCCATGTGATCTAAGGAAATAGAGAGAAACAATACTATGGTTTAAGGACCAGAAAATTAGAACATGACCATTAGTTCTGATACTTTTTATACATATTATCAGAATACACTCAGAATACTGGCTCTGGGTATTTCTCTTTTTGCTTGAGAGAGGAGAATAATCTATATCTTTCAACCATCTATATCATAAATGTTTAACAATATCTGTTATAAAAATATTACTTAAATAGATTTGAGGAAGAGACAGATTTTCTTAACCTTTTGGAGTTTAAGGAATGCTTAGACACTATTGCTAATCATAATACCAGCTATTCCTGAGTATTCAGCATGTGCCAGGAAGCCAACAGACTTACAAGGATTAACTCGTTGACTCTTCATAACAGTTCCATTAAGTTAAGTGACTTGCCCAATAGCCACATAAACAGCACTTTAGAAAAATCTCGGCTGGGCGCGGTGGCTCACATCTGTAATCCCAGCACTTTGGGAGGCCGAGGCGGGCTGATCATGAGGTCAGGAGATCGAGACCATCCTGGCTAACACAGTGAAACCCCATCTCTACTGAAAATACAAAAAATTAGCCGAGCGTAGTGGCAAACGCCTGTAGTCCCAGCTACTCGGGAGGCTGAGGCAGGAGAATGGCGAGAACTGGGGAGGCGGAGCTTTCAGTAAGCCAAGATCACGCCTCTGCACTCCAGCCTGGGCAGCAGAGAGAGACTCTGTCTCAAAAAAAGAAAAGAAAAGAAAAAAAGAAAAGAAAAGAAAAGAAAAACCTCTGAAGAAATGGACCCAAAGTCTTTGGTTACTGTGTGTGTTCTTAGTAGCTACACTATATTATGAAAAAATCCACCAGAAAACATTCAAGGGAAATGAAACTGAGGACAATAATACCAAAAAGACATCCAAAGTATTTTTCTAGAAAGTAATTTTTCATATTGTCAGCTTGTTAAATGACCTGAAGTTCCAGGGTATACACCAAACCACAGACTTTCTTATGAATCCTAAACTCAAAGGGCAGTTATTATCATGCATATCAATGTTAAAATTTTTATGATCTGATTCTCATATTAAATAGACGGTGCTACCTAAATACAGTCCTGATTTATAATTACCAGTCTAGAGAATATTAATTACAATATAAGTTTTTGAATAATCACATTTTTCTATTTTCTGAAAATAGTAGTCCAATCATGAAAGATTAATCCTTTCATTTATGTACATTAATTTTAGTTATTTAGACATTACACTGAGTCTTCTTTTTCTCATAATAGAAAAGTAAAACTTGATAGTACTCTTTCTAAGATTTTTATCAGGGTCTGTGCCATGGCTTGCACCTGTAATCTCAGCACTTTGGGAGACTGAGGCAGAAGGATTGCTTGAGCGAGTTTAAGACCAGCCTGGGCAATATCGTGAGACCTCATATCTACAAAAAAAAAAAAAAAAAAAAAGTGGGCCTGGTGGCTTACACCTGTACTCCCAGTTACTGGGAAGGTCCAGGTAGAACGAACACTTGAGCCCAGGAGTTTGAGGCTGCAATGAGCCATAATCACACCATTGCACTCCAGCCTGGGCAACAGAGCGAGACTCTGTCAAAAAAAAAAAAAAAATTTGTCCTGAAATACTGAAATACTTAAGTTGAAATAGTATCTAAATGACTATATCAATTAAATTTCAGGAAATAATAAATATGAGACTATAAAATGTTAGAAATACCTTTTATTTAAAATGTATTTATTTGATTTTAATTTCCCAAGGGCTTGATTTTATTTTATTGCTTAGTTTTCATCAACAATAAAAAACATTATCAGAAATGTATATTTTTAAGATGACAAAATATTAAAATCATAAGTCAATGAAAACTTATTTTGATATTTGCCTCACAGTTCTTCATGTGCATTTATATGGGCAAATTGAGTTTATTATCAAACAGTTGCCTGATAACTTTAAGCCACAGTGATTTCATTCAGTGAAACAGATGAAAAAAATCACTTCTTAAAAGAAGGTAAATCCACACAGTAATCTGATGTTTTCGAGTAATGGTCCTAGAAGTAAACAATATAGGATCAATTCCACATTTTGAAATACATTAGCTATACGATTTTGGAAAATGTACTTAAACTAGTTTTCATAGCAATAAAAGCAATAACTGTTCCTGCCTCCTATGATTTTTCTGAGGAATCAGTGAGCTTAAATTCATGAAAATACTGCAGGATGCCTAGCAGAGCAAGTACTTCATACACTTTATTTTTTATGTGTTTTAACTGTGTAGCAAGAAACCAAAACCAAAACAACAACAAAAACACTCTATACATGACCAAGTAAGTAAGCTGTAGCAGTACACAAATGATTGGGTGTCCTCACAAGCCAGGATGCAATTGGTTCCAAACACACTAATTGGAGTGTGAGAAATGAAACATTTGGCACTTACTTTGCCTTAACCTGAATAGTTACAACCAATTCCAACACAGCTTTCCAAAATCTACTCTGGAGCAAACTGAAAGGAATTTCTTAGCTTTCTTTTTCTTTTTTTTTCCCCCTTTTCTTTTCTTTTTTTCCCTGACACAGTTTTCTGTTTTATAGCACCAAAGGTCTAAACATAAAATAAGAGAAAGTTTTCCAAGAGTAGGTAGATATTTTGGAAATCTTTTTCACTTGGACTTCAGCTCAGAAGTATATTTAGAAGAAATATAAATCCTTTCTAACCTCATTCAGTCAGTTGCTTACATTTTAGGTTGCAAGATTTCAAACTGCACTCCATATTTATTGAGCTCAGTGAGGCAAATGTCTATTAAAACCTCAGCAAGCAACTTCAAAACTATTAAAATCCCTCCAAAGGGATGTCACTGTTAAAGTCAGTCAATAAATTAACCACTGGGTTAGGCAGGATGGAGACTCATCTGTCTTTCTGAATACTGTTAATGAAGCCTACATTTTTGTATGTTAGTTGCTGCGAAACTGCCTGTGACACGTTTCTTAGCTGCTTTGCCTCGTGTCCAGGCATTAAGTGTCTCGTAGTTCATTAGAACTTTGATGATGTGTAATTATCTCACAAAGGTTGTCACCAAATGGAAATTTAGAGAACAATTATAACAGTCAGAAATTTTCATTAGAGATTCCCATTATCTGGGCATGCTACAAGGCTGCTCATCTTCAGATTGAAGAGGCTTCAATGATAAACCCTATGGACTGACTGCTTGTAGCATTAATTTTTCATACATTCCAAGTAAGGATATTTTAAAACAACACATATACACACATGCACACTCTTAAAAATTGTCTTAGGTTTTTCATAATACAAAATTCTAAAGCCATTTTCACCAATGACCTCTGATTTTCTTGCCTCTTTGATGGCATTTTTGAATTGTTATAATATCATGTGCCACATCACAAGGCAAGAGAAGCTTTGAAACAAAGACCTGTTTTCAATCACATAAATTGAGTTATTGGGCTTAATATTGATTTTTTTCCTTATTGGTTTCAAATACAGAAATCAGCAAATTACATAGAAAAGTTGTTGGTCTATGGACCACCTAGTTAATGCTGATGCTGTTTAAAGTTGAAAAAAGTTTTAATTTTTTTCTTTAATTAGACAGCATGATGATCTAAGGATTATGACAAGAACATCATGATGCCATGAAATGATATTTCAAAAATGAACTGTGACCTGGGGTATAACGTACTGATTCAGTGACAATGATATGCCTATGTATCATATGGCAGCATTCCTCATTACAGAGTTTTTAAATAAAGTCTTTGCTTTCAGTGTTAGTAGTATAATACCCTTACAACACAATAATTACAGCCGGGCGCTGTAGCTCACACTTGTAATCCCAGCACTTTGGGAGGCTGAGGCAGGTGGATCACCTGAGGTCTGGAGTTCGAGACCAGAGTGACCAACATGGAGAAACACCATCGCTACTAAAAGTATAAAATTAACTGGGCTACTGGCACATGCCTGTAATCCCAGCTACTCGGGAGGCTGAGGCAGGAGAATCGCTTGAATCTGGGAGGCAGAGTTTGTGGTGGGCCGAGATCATGCCATTGCACTCCAGCCTGGGCCACAAGAGCAAAATTCCATCTCAAAAAAACAAAACAAACAAACAAACAAAAAACAATAATTACACAGGACATAAAAATTGTATCAAAGAGATCAGCAATTTTTTAAAAACACCACAATTTTTCCAAAATATTGGTGCTTTACCAATATTTCAGCTCATAGTGCTTTAATTACACAGTTTAAAAATTAACATTTTGCAAAACTGCTCATATGCTTTTCTGTAGGATAAGGCATAATGATTGGTTGATAGGAATGGGTAGGATTTTTAATTTCTCCGTGGTCCTATTCCATGGAGATTGCAATCATTTTTAGACTGGAGAGTTTTGTGTAAGAAGATCCATATTCAGACAGATTCTTATGAGGAAAAGAAGTCATCAGTCACCATGAAGGTGCAGAGGCCAAGGAATCATGTAACTCCAAGTCTCATATAAGAAGAAGAAATAATAGACTTTTAAAATAACGATGTCGCCAGACTCTGGCAAAGTACCTGGGACACTGTAAGTGTTTAATTAATCTTTCAGAATAAACAAGTGAATAACAAATAGAATATATGAAGATGGTGTCAGGGTAGAATTAGACTTAAGATTCATTCCTTAAATTGATTCATTAATCATTAATTAATTGAGAATATATAATCAATTGAAAAAAGAATACGATTCAAATAATTTTATAAAATTAACATTATCCTTATACCAATACCAAAAAAAAGAGAAACAAAAAAACTATAAACCTTTATCTCACATAAACAAGATGCAAACTTTCTAAGCAAAATGTTAGCAAACTTAAGAATGTACAAAAAGGTAATATTTCAGGACCAAATTTAGTCTATCTCAGAAATGAAAGAGTTGTTTAACATTCGAATATCGGCGATGAAATTTACCATATTAAAAATAATGAGAAAAACAGCACAGTTGCCTCGACAGATATGGGTAAAGCATGTTACAAAATTCAACATGTATCTTTTGTAAAATACACTTAGCAAACTATAAATATAAGAGAACATCTTCAAATTGGTATGAGTTATTTAAGAAAAACCTACAGCTTACCATTATATTTAATGATAAAATGTTAAATGTTTTATTTTTAACATCACTACAAGACAAGGATATGTGGTCTCACCCCGTTTATTCAACATTGTACTGCCGGCGGGGCACGTTGGCTCACTCCTGTAATTCCAGCACTTTGGAAGGCCGAGGTGGGCGGATCACGAGGTCAGGAGATCCATACCATCCTGGCTAACATGGTGAAACCCCGTCTCTACTAAACATACAAAAAAAAAAAAAAAAAAAAATAGCCGGGCGTGGTGGCAGGCGCCTGTAGTCCGAATGAGGTGAACCCGGGAGGCGGAGCTTGCAGTGAGCGGAGATCGCACCACTGCACTCCAGCCTGGGGGACAGAGCGAGACTCCGTCAGAAAAAAAAAAAATACTGCCAGTTCTAGTCACTGCAATAAAGCAATAAAAATAAATAAAAGGCAATTATGTTGGAACAAAACAACCAAAATTATTAATGCCAAGTAGCATGGTTGTATATGAAGAAATTCCCATAGAGTCTACAAAAAAACTGTGAGCTCTAATAAATTCATCAAGGTTGCAAAATTTAAGAAAATATGTAAAAAACAGTTTCTCCATACTACCATTGAATCAAAAACTGAAATTTAAAAAAAGTCATAATCATGAAATACCTCGCGAGAAATCTGACATAAGATATGCAAGATTTATAAACTGAAAACGACAAAATCCATTGCAGAGACAAATTAACGTAGCTCTAAGTTGAGGGGTATACTATGTTCATGGGTTAGAATACTTAATATTAAGCCATTAATTCTCCCTAAATGGTCCTTCTGACCTAATAGATCATGATAAATATCTCAGCAGCATTTTTGTTTTAGAAATTAAAATCTGATTTTATAATCCGTATATAATAGCATAAGACTCTGAATACTCTGAAAACAACTCTGAAAAACATTTTAAAAAATGAAGGACTGTTACTACCTAATTTTGAGACTTATTTTAAAGCTATAGCAACCAAGGCCTTGTATTGGTGTCAAGAAATACAAACTGATTAATGAAACAGAATAGAGTCCAGAAATAAACCACATACCCATCTATCTATCTACTTACCTACCTATATCGGTATCTAATATATCTTCATTCCCATCAAGGATGAGAGAGAGAGAAGTATGGTATATTCAAAAAATAGTACTAGGGCAACTGGATATCTATTTGCAAAACTTTGAACTTTAATTTGTATTTCGCACCAAATACAAAAATTAGCGTAACATGAAACGTAGTAAAATTGATGATATAAAACCTGAAACTATAAAACTTATAGAAAATGTTATATGTTTATGATATTATATGTAACATATAATATAAATAGAGAAAACTTGGGAAAAAAACTTTGTGACGTTTTTAGGTAAATGTAACCCAAATAAGACACCAACCACCATTCAAAAAAAAGAAAAAGAAATTGATCAATTCGATTTTATCAAAATTACCAAAACACCCACAAAGACCCATCAGCAACAACTTTTGCAACTTTTGTTCTCAGAAAGAAACAGGATTAGGAAGAAATATTTGCATCATGTATCTGATCAAGGAATTACATTCAGATTATATAAGAACTCTCAAAACTCAGTAATACAAAAACAACCAACCAATAAAATACGGACAACAAACAGTTGAATGGATACTTAACAAAGTAAAATTTTAAAAAATTTAAAAATACATGTAGTTTACTGAAATTGATTTATACCTCGTTAAAGCTATTAAAAAAAACAAATTCATAGAGCGTATATCTTAAGTTGAAAATAAAATTTAATTAGAAATAAAAAATATATTTAGAAATTAAATTTCTAAATAAAATATTTAGAAATTAAGCAACCAATTTCTAAAGAGTATGAAAGTTATAGAGTAATTTTCAAGGGACTTGAGCAACATTTTTAACTGAATAATAATGGAAATACAGAATATCAAAAAGTTGGAGAATTATTTAAAATAGTGCTGAGAAAAATATCTTTGAATGCTTTTATTAGAAATGAGAGGTCTAGAAAAAATTACCAGAGGAGCTACCTTAAGAAGCTAGAAAGAGAACAGCAAAATAAATGTACAATATGGAGCAAGCTAAAAGTAGAAATCAATGACACATAAAACAGACAAACTATAAACATTAAGAAAGCCAAAATTTGTTTATTTAAAAAGATAACACCATCTATAAACCTCCAAAATGGTAGAGAAAAAGATAGAACACCGATTATGATTATCAGGGCTGAAAAATGTGTTCTTATTCCAAATCCTTCAGATACTAAGGAGGGTAGTATGAAATTTTATGCCAATAATTTGACAACAAATATTATAGAAACAAATTTCTCAAAAGCTACAACTAGAAAAATTACATCAAAAAAATTACAGGACCGTTTGATATAACCGGTAAATTTTCTTTTAAGAAGCAATATGACCAAAAAGCCATTTAAAAATTTTATCCTCTAATGTATCTCATAAATGTAGAAGAGTACTTACAGTTAATGTCCTACAGTTTTCTCTTAAGATCAGAAACAAGGTAAGAATTTCCACCCTGATTATTATGATTTATCATTTTAAAAAATGATAGCCAGTGAATTAAAACAAGATAAATTAATAAAAGGCATCAGTTTAGGAAGGAAGATGTAAAAATGTTTCTATTTGTCTATGATTTCATTGTTTATATAGCGAATCCTAGGGAATCTATTAATATAAAATAATTATGAGAATTGGTTGGCACATGCTTTTAGCATGATTTCAGGATACAAGTTTAATATGCAAGATCAAATGCATTTTTATGTACAAGTAGCAACAGTTTGAAAACAAAAATTTAAAATATGCAGTTTATAATACCAATGAATAATTAGGAAGAAAATTCACAAAAAGCATGTAAGATCTTTGCAATAGAAGCAGCAAAACCTTCCTGAGACACACTAAAGAATATCTAAATTAAAAGATGTAGTACTTTTATAGATTGGAGAACTCAATATTGTGAAGATGTGAAAGTTTATAGGCAAATGCAAAATACCTAGACTATTTGAAGTAATCTTACAAAGAAAAACAAAGATTTGCATTATCAGACTTCGGGACTTCCTAAACAGCTAAGTAATCAAGACTATGTAATATTGGTTGATGAGATGTGGCTCTGTGTCCCCACCCAAATCTCCTGTCAAACTGTAATCCCCATGGGTTAGGGGAGGGGCCTGATGGGAGGTGATTGAATTATAGGGGCAGACTTCCCCCTTGCTCTTCTCATGATAGAGTTCTCATGACATCTGGTTGTTTGCAAGTGTGTAACACTTCCCCCTTCACTCTCTCTCTCTCCTGCTCTGACATGTGAAGACATACTTGCTTCCCCTTCACATTTTGCCGTGATTGTAAGTTTCCTGAGGCCTCCTAATCATGCTTCCTGTATAGCCTGCAGAACCGTAAGACAATGAAGTCGATTTTCTTCATAAATCACCCAGTCTCAGGTAGTTCTTTATAGCACTGTGAGAAAGCACTAATACACTGGTATAAAGTTTAGCAAATATCAATGACATAGAAGAGAAAATTCAAAAATAGAATGTCTCTGTAATTTGACTTTTTGACAAAAATGCCAAAGTGATAGAATGGAGAAAAATTTCTATTCAACAATTGTCCTAGAACAACTGTATCTGTAAGAAAATAAACCTCAATTCTCACTTCATATTATACATAAAGCTAATTAGTTAGACATGGACTTACAGACATAAACATAAAAACTGAAACCATAAAGTTATTAGAAGAATTCATTGTAGAATGTCTGCATGATTTGGGAGTAGTCGTTTTTTAGACAGGACACAGAAAGCAAAGCCTTAAATTAGATCTTACCAAACGTTAAAACTTTTCTCATTAAATGATTCAATTTAAAAAGTAACTAGGCATATCAATATAAATTAATGATATTTACTATATATAGACAGAGACAGAGATCAACAGAGAGAAGTAGTTTTTTTTTTTTTTTTTTCCCCTCTATCAACCGTAAGAGCCCAGAAACAATGACATATCAGTACCAACAAGCATCTCTAGTGCCCAGATCTTGCTTTCTACATATCATACATAATGAAAAGAAACTAGGGCTTCTTGGAGAAATGTCTTAGTCCAGTTTGAAGTTAGGGAAAGTGAGATTAGGAAACACTGTAGTACATGAACTAAATAAAAATCCTTTAGTTCATGGTGGTAAAGAGAAAAAAGAACAGAGGGAAAAAAAATAAATTCATTTGCCACATTGGAGATAACTATTACATAAAGAAAGTTAAGTGTGAATGAATTTTTTTACCTGACTAAAATTTATGGTTAATGGACAAAAATAAGACTTCACCTGCTGTCTTTTGAAGAAATGTGATAGTTTATTATCTTTTAAACTATAGAAGTTGGAGTTAGAAGATCACTTTTTACAACTTCCAGTGAAATTTTTGCTTAGCATAAGGGTAATTAATGGATGTTAAATCCATTAGTTGCCAAATATAAGTCAAAAAGCTTATTAAAAGGGGGAAAAATACCTGTACCCTTCTGATGATTGCTCCCTGAACCAAGTGATCAAGCTTTTTGTCACTAACTGTGGGGCAACCTAACATTGTATACAGTCCAATAAGATGCAATCTGAAGTAGACAGCGTTACCCAGGAGGGATGTTTGCCAGAAGTAGTTAACCTGAATCTATTCAGTCTTTAAACCTAAACACCAGTCTACAGAGATTAAAGGAGATAAAGACACAGTTTCAGAGATACAGTAGACAATCAGAATATCTCAAATGCAGGGCATTTTATAAAACAACTACTCTAGTATCTTTTAAAAGTCAATGTCCTGAGGAATAACAACAAAAAAGATGGATGGGTAGGAAGATTGTGGAGATTAAAAGAGCCAAACCTGATATAACCTTTTTTTTTTTGTTTTTTCTTTCGAGACAGAGTTTCTCTCTGTTGCCCAGGCTAGACTGAAGGGGCACAATCTTGGCTCACTGCAACCTCTGTCCCCCAGGTTCAAGCAATTTTCCTGCTTCAATCTCCAGAGTAGCTGGGATTACAGTCGCCCATGACCATGCCTGGCTAATTTTTGTATTTTTAGCAGAGACAGCGTTTCACCATGTTGGCCAGGCTGGTCTCGAACTCCAGACCTCAGATGATCTACCCGCCTTGGCCTCTCAAAATGCTAGGATTACAGGTGTGTCACTGTGCCTGGCCCAACTAAAGAGGCAAAAAAAAAAACAAACATATATTTATTTAAAAGAGTAAACATAAATACCGGTTAGGGACATTTTGGAATTTTGAATATGGACTGAATTTTAGATAATATGAGTAATTTTTAAGTAATATTGCTAATCTTGGTATAATAATGAAGCTATGTTTATGCAGAAAACTAAATTTTAAGTGATACATGCTGAAGTATTTAGGAGTGAATGTCTATTATGATTGTTCTGTGGTTTGAATGCTTTTTCCTCTCCAACATTTATGTTGAAACTTGATCTACATGAAGCAATATTAAGAAGTGGAAACCGACAGGGTGTGGTGGCTCATGCCTGTAATCCCAGAACTTTGGGAGGCTGAGGTGGGCAGATCACAAGGTCAGGAGTTCAAGACCAGCCTGGACAACATGGTGAAATCTCGTCTAAACTAAAAAAAAAAAAAAACAATTAGCCAGGCTTGGTGGCACGTGCCTATAGTACCAGCTACTCAGAAAGCTAAGGCAGGAGAATCACTTGAACCTGGGAGGCAGAGGTTGCAGTGAGCCGAGATCGCACCACTGCACTCCAGCCTGGTGACAGAGTGAGACTCCATCTCAAAAAAATAAAAATAAAAATAAAGAAATGGAAACTTTAGAAGGTGATTAGGCCACAAGGACTCCACTCTCATGGACAGGCTTAGTGCCATATAAAAGGGTTGGAGGAACTAGGTAAATCTCTTTGCCCTTCTGTCTTCCTCCGTGTGAGGATGCAACACATAATGCCGCGTTGGAAGCAGACAGCAGCTCCTATCAGACACCAAATCTGTTGGTGCCCTGATCTTGGACTTCTCAGCCTTTAGAACTGTGAGAAAAGTATTTCTGTTCTTTATAAATTACCTAATCTTTAATAGTTTGTTATGGAAGCACAGACCAAGACAGATTGTGACTTAATTTCAATGGTTCAGGAAAAAAGTATACATCTAAATTATAGCTAGGTAGATATATAAAAGAAATATTGCAAAATAACTGTAAAGTCTAGCTAGTGGATATATGAATTTTTCTTAGTCCATCCTTTCAGCTTATCTGTATAATTAAAATTTTTCATAATAAAGTTTGGAGAATATTTTATTTTAATTTATTTTTAGAAAGGGGATCTCCCTCTCTTTGTTACCCAGACTGGTGTGCAGTGGTGCACTCATATCTCACTACAGCCTCAGACTCCTGGGCTCAAGTGATCCTTCCTGATATGGTTTGGATGTATGTTTCCTCCACATCTCATGTTGAAATGTCACCTCCAATGTTGGAGATGGGCCTAGTGGGACGTGTTTGGGTCATGGGTGCTGATGCCTCATAAATGACTTGGCGCCCTCCCCATTAATTTAAATTTAAATTTAATTTTAATTTTTAAAAATTTTAATAATTTTAATTTTCTTGTACCAATACAAATAAATGGTAATGAGTGAGTTCTAGCTCTGTTAGTTCACTTGAGAGCTGGTTGTTTAAAGGAGTGTGGCACTTGCTCTTCTCCGTCTTGCTCTGTCTCTTGCTATGTGACACACTGGCTCCTCCTTTGTCTTACGGTACAATTCAAAGCTTCCTGAGGCCTCACCAGAAGTAGATGTTGGTGCCATGCTTCATGCACAGTCCACAGAACTGTGCGCCAAATAAAACTCTTTTCTTTATAAATCACCCAATTTCAGGTATTCCTTTAGAGCAAAGCCAAACTAACTAGCAGCCACCCACCTCAGCCCCGTAGTAGCTGGGACTACAGGCATGTACTACTGTGCCCAGCTATGGAGACATTTTTGAAGGATTTTGTGTAATTGTTTTTTTTTTTGTATCAATATAAATATGAATCCTTTTTAAAGCATTAACCCCCTTCCTCATATAGTAACTGTCTGGTGGCAACCCAAACATGGATTGTACCAACAATTCCCATGGAGTAGTGTTATATCTTAAAATTATAGGTGTTGAGTAAATTGTATACTCTAGAATTGGCTTTTCTTATTGTAAAGAATTTGCAAGACTTGCACAGAAAAGAATGTCTTGAGACCTGAATAGGAAAAGGGCAACTTGCAGATGTGGAAAGAATGTAGGCTTAGGAGATAGTATTGGACTAAAATTTTTGTTCTGCCACTTTTTTTTAGCAGATCAAGTTTCTATGACCTTTTATTCCCTGTCTGCAAAATTATTATGACAATATGTAACCCAAAAATCAGTTGTGAGAATGAATTGCGGATGTAAATAGTATATTATAGAGACTGTCATATTACATAATAGCATAACAAATGATATCAGTAAAAAAAACTTTAAGATACATCACTAGAATAGAGGACAGTTAATATAAAACAGGCTGTGTCATTAGTAATAGAAATGATTTATATTTACAGCTCAGAGTCTCTGTGATGAATGGATGCAGTGTGGAAAAAAAGACAATCACAGCCATTTCTCTGATGAAGAGCAGTGAAACTCCAGCAATCATGGCCTGCTAATTTAAGCTATTAGGGAAACAGCAGGGAGCAAGAATTTGTTCAGTGTAAGGAAATGTAATATTTATCAGTGCTCATTAGACTGTGCTCATGTTTTTGCTCCTGCTGAAGATGGTCATTGCATTAAAAATTCAAGTAAAGTACAAAAGCAAATATATTTTATAGCTAGATTGAAGGATTAATTAGTATCTAAATATTCAAAGGGGCTTCTTCTTAAACTAAGTAGAGTAGCTGATTTTGCTGGGGATTCCATGTGGAAGTGGAATAAACAATGTTCAAAAAATTGTGGCTGAAGAAAACCTAAAGGAAATAGGGTACAATAGGTCAATTTTCCTCTTAGTCTCTATTTTTTCCACCTACAAAATGGACAGGTTGAATTAGGTTTTGTTTAAAAAGCTGTAGGGTTCTAGCATTCCTGAGATCTGTGAGACTACTTGCATTATCTAGTAGTAACTTCATTATAATTATTATCATAGCTGACCACATATATCTCCTGTCATTCTCATTGGGTAGCTACGTATTTCCCTCTCACACTTTTTTTCTTCTGAAACATTGTGCTTGATATGGAAAGCAATGCTCCTAAAACATAGTAAATGCACCTTTCACTTTCCAAAAGTTCATGGAAGTCCAATGCTACCATTGGACACAATTTTAAAAATCATACTTTTAAAAGCATTAGAGAGGGCTGGGCACGGTGGCTCACACCTGTAATCCCAGCACTTTGGGAGGCTGAGGCGGGTTGATCATGAGGTCAGTAGATCAAGACCATCCTGGCTAGCACAGTGAAACCCTGTCTCTACTAAAAATACAAAAAAAAAATTAGCCGCGTGTGGTGGTGGGCGCCTGTAGTCCCAGCCACTCAGGAGGCTGAGGCAGAAAAATGGCATGAACCTGGGAAGCAGAGGTTGCAGTGAGCTGAGATTTCCCCACTGTACTCCAGGCCGGGTGACAGAGTGAGATTCCATCTCAAAAAAAAAAAAAAAAAAAAGCATTAGAGAACCATAGAAGCAAGGGAGGACTAGATGAACTAAAATCCTAAAAAGAGGGATTTTCCTCTTGGGGACATTTGCTGATTATGGACATGAACAGAATGAAGATCAGACCAATCCTAGGCAAAGAATCTTTGTTGATCCTTGTGTGTTTTCTGGAAAGGAAACCAACAAAATTCTACTGAGCACACGGTGATTGAATAAATTAAAAATGTCAGTGGTCTCAAATTCTTAACCAGTTTCCTCCATAGACAATTAGCTGAGTTGGGGCTGTGCAGAAGTCTGAGAATCTAGACTGTATACTTATTAAAAGCTTCTAGAAGGCAAAGTGAAGGCTTGTGCTTCCCCACAGTGCTTACAAAACAGGCCCACTAGAGAGAAGGGGTCTGTCTCAAGCATAAATGATGACCAGAAAGAGATGAACTAGGAACTTCTGAAGAAAGAAAAAAAATTTTTTCCACAGGCTTTTAGGACTGAAGAGACACATACTAGTCAAGCTCTCAAATAAAATCACAGGAGGGCTAATTCCTAAACAAAATCAAAACTGAGATAAACTGAGTCTTACTGAAACTGCAGTGTAGACCCAAACCAGCTTAGTTCCTGACTGAATTGAGATCATCAGCTTCTCACCTTATCTGCTAAATAGAGAAAAAAGAAAAGTCTCTCTGGGGTAGATGACATCAGCAGCAGCTTCAAATTATTTTTATTTATTTTTATTTTTGGAGACAGAGTCTCACTCTTGTCCCCCAGACTGGAGTGCAATGGTGCCATCTCAGCTCACTGCAACCTCCGCCTCCAGGGTTCAAGCTATTGTCCTGCCTCAGCTTCCTGCGTATTTGGAATACAGGTGCCCACCACCATGCTTGGCTAATTTTTGTATTTTTAATAGAGATGGGGTTTCACCATGTTGGCCAGGCTGGTCTCGAACTCCTGACCTCAGGTGATCCACCCGCGTTGACCTCCCAAAGTGCTGGGATTACAGGCATGAGCCACTGTGCCTAGCCAAACTATTTTTTCTAAAGCAGTTCTGGCCTATAATAAAAAAATTAACAGACATTCAAAACAGCAAGTCAATGTGTTTGGTAACAGAAAAATATAAATAATAGAAGCATATCCATGGGTGGTTCAGATACTAGAGTTTTTGTTTTGATTCATTTTAATAAATTTTCTAATTACTCTTGTTATTTTATCCTTGATACATTGTTTAATTAGGAATGTGTTGTTTAATTTTGACATATCTGTATGACTTTCACAAGTTTACTTCTGTTGTTGATTTCTAATTCATTTGATTGTGGTCAGAGAACAAACTTTGTATGATTTCGGTCCTTTTAAACTTACTTAAACTTGTTTTATGGCCTATATCATATGGTCCATCCTGTAAATGTCCCACGTACACTTTAGAAGAACGTGTATTCTGCAGTTGATGGGTGAACTAGTCTATAGATGTCTGTTACGTCTAGTTGGTTTATAGTGTTGTCTAAATCTTCTCCTTTATGATATTCTCTCTAGTTTTTCTAGCCGTTACTGAATGTGGGGCTTTAAAGTTTCAAACTAGTATTGTTGAATTTTGAATTGCACCCTTTGATCTTTATATTTTGGCTTCATGTATTTTAGGTTTCTGTTGCCAAAGGCAGGCACATATACTTAAACCTGCAATTTCCTGTTAATAAATTGAGAACAGACCCACTAGAGAGACCCATATCATTATAAAATGTCTTTGTCTTTAGTAACAAATTTTGTCTTAAAATTTATTTTTTCTGTTATTATTATAACCACTCCCATTCCTTGTTGGTCTCACCTATGTTACTTTCTGTCCTTTGACTACAAAGCTATTTGTGTCTTTGAATCTAAAATCTGTTTCTTATAGAGAGCATATGGTCATGTTATTTTTATAAATTCTGCCAATCTCTGCCTTTTAATTGGAGTGTTTAATTTGTATATATTTAATGTAGTTACAGATAAAGTAGAATTTATGTCTGCCACTTTGATATTTGTTTTATAGTAGTCTTGTAGGTTTTCATTTCTCTATTCTTTGATTCCTGCCTTCTTTTTTGTTAAATAATTTCTTGTCATTACTTTTGCTATTTTAAAATTTATTCTCTTAGTGGTTGTCTAGGGTATTACAATTAACATCTTAATTTATTTTAGTTCAGATTAATATCACCTTAATTTAAATAACATACAAAAGCTTTGCTGCTTCCCCCACTTTGCACTGTTATAGTCATGCAAATTATATATATGTCATGTACCCATCAACATAGATTTGTAATTATTGCTCCATGCAGTTGTCTTTTATATCAGAGAGGAGAGAAGAGTTAAAAACAAATATATATATATATATACACACACACACACACACATATATATATACATATATATATATGTTTATATTTTCTTGAATATTTATACATGTTATTGCCTCAGTGGTATTTTTTTATTTTTTCATGTGAAATTGAGTTATTGTCTCATGTCTTTCAGTCTGCAGAACTCCTGCTATTTTCTTTAGGGTAGGTATACTAGTGACATAATTTCTCAGATTTTGTTTTTGTTTTGTTTGTTTGGAAACATCTTAACGTCTCCTTTATTTTGGAAGATGTTTTTGCTGAATATAGAATTTTATGTTGACCATCTTTTACTTTCAGCATTTTAAATATGTGATCCCACTGCCTTCCGGCCTCCATAGTTTAGATTAGAAATCAGTTGTTAATCTTTATTAAAGTTTCCTTTCCATGATAAATCACTTATTTCTTGCTACTTTCAATACTTTGCCTTTGGCTTTTGACAGTTATGATGTGGCTAGTGTAGATCTTTTTTAGTTTATCCTGTTTAGATTTGGTTGATTTTCTTAGATGTGCAGTATTTTTTTTCATCAAATGTAAAGAATTTAGGTTAATTACTTCTTCAAAAATTCTTTCTGCCCCTTTTCTTTCTCTCTTCTCTTCCTGGAACTCCCACACTGCATATGTTGGTATGCTTTAGGATGTCCTAGGTTTCTGAGGCACTGTTCTTTTTCTTCAATCTTCTTTCTAGATGTAATATCCAATATTATCCAATATAAGATGTTACTTATGTTGGATAATCTCAATAAACTTGTCTTTATACCTGCTAATTTCATCTTTTGACTGATCAAATATAATTTTTAACCCCTGAGGTATATTTTGTTATTTTACTTTTCAACTTAGGTAGTTGTATTTGTTTCTTTTTAAAATAATTTCTATCTCTGTATTACTGTATTGATATTCTCTGCTCAGTGGGAGTGAGACATTGCTCTCATATGTTTCTTTAGTTTTTTAGATGTGGTTTCCTTTACTTCTTGAAACATATTTAAAATACCTGATTTAAATTATTTGTCTGTTAGTCCAGTGTCTGGGTTTCTTTGGAAATATTTTCTTTTAATTGCTTTTTTCCTTGTGTATGCACTATACTTTCCTATTTTATATACACTGAATTTTTTTGGTTAAAAACTAAGCATTTAAAATAATATAATATGGTGACTTCTAAAATCAGACTCTCCAAACGTTCACAAGCTTATTGCTGTTTATTATTGTTTATTTATTTAGGAATTTTTCTAAACTGATTCTGTATTGGCTGTATTCTTTATCTTCTGTGGTTCTTAAAGTTTCTGCTCAGTTATCTTGGCTGTCACATAATGAGTGGACAGAGATTCTTAAATGTTTGGAACCAACAAGACTCCTAGTTTCTGCTGAAGACTTACTTTCAACACTCACCAGACAATTGAGAATTTAGTCTTAGCTTCGACTTCCTGTTTATACAGAGTGTCAAGGTTAGCCTGATGTGACGACATATGAACTTCTTAGTTCTTTCCTAAACATGTGCATGACCTAGGGCATATGCACAGCTCTAGGCATGCATCTGGCCTTCTCGATTCTCAGAGATACGTCAGAGGTTTACAGAGACTCTAGGATTATTTCATTCTCTAGTTTTCCCTTTTAAACTTTGTAGTTAGTCTATTGATTTTTTTTTTTTTTTTGAGATGGAGTCTCACTCTGTTGCCCAGGCTGGAGTGCAGTGGCCAGATCTCAGCTCACTGCAAGCTCCGCCTCGCGGGTTTAGACCATTCTCCTGCCTCAGCCTCCCAAGTAGCTGGGACTATAGGAGCCCGCCACCTCGCCTGGCTAGTTTTTTTGTATTTTTTAGTAGAGATGGGGTTTCACCCTGTTAGCCAGGATGATCTTGATCTCCTGACCTCATGATCTGCCCCTCTCGGCCTCCCAAAGTGCTGGGATTACAGGCTTGAGCCACAGCACCCAGCCTAGTCTATTGTTTTTATGCACTGTTATTTACTGCCTCTGGCAGCCATAAAGTTAAATGATAGCCTGTAATTGTTTTTGACAAACATTGCCAGGCACAAGGCTCTTGCACCTGTGAGGGAGGGGGTTTGGGTTTGGGGATGCTTCAAGCAAGGCCAAATAAAGACATCCTTTAAGTGGGGATGACTCATCAGACAGGACAAATAATGACAAAACGAGGCTTTCAAAAAGCTCCAAACCTGTGCTGGTCCTTCCAATGGCTACCAGCCTGATAGTTTTCACTGCAATTATGAGCTGTTAGTTTTCAATTATACTGTGAAGCTAGAAATTGGGGGATAGGAATAAGGTGAGACAAGTAGCCAATCTTAAAAGTACCATTTAAAAGATACATTAGTAACAAACTGCCAACAATAAAATTAACATGTAACTTTTCAACAAAAATAATGAACTTAGCAAGATAATGGAAATGCCATCTTTAATGTACTGAAAGAAAATCACAAATTCTATAGCAACAAAAGTAATTCAAAAATGACGGTGAATTAAACCAAGACTCATAATAGTGAAAATAACTTCAAAATGAAGGTGAAATAAACATTTCTAAATAAAAAAGTGAATAAAAAGGACATTATACGAATAATACACAAAGAAATATAAAATTTCTATTCTAATAGACACCATGAAGAACATTTACAAGGTACTATAAGTATACTGCATGAGTTTGGATCCAGTCTCTCAAATCAGGAAAGGCTTATCTGAGGAAGTAACTGAATAACAAGCAGAAATTTTAAAAGACTGAAATTAGGACAATACAAAAGTTTAAAAGAAGGTAAGTCATCAGTGCCAGTTAATTGAGGATCTAGAGTCATGAAATGTTTAAATTTAGTTTTGCCTTTTCTTAGGTAGTACTACATATTTATGTAAATTTTCATGAATTGTGATGTTATTTATTATGAATGTTACGGAATTTATCATAAGTCTCAGGGGCAATGGTTGGACTTCCTTGACTGAAAGACTAATGGATAAGAATTCAACATTAGATACGTACTCTTATATTTTGAAAGGTTTTTCTCTACGATATGAAATGCCCTATTCAAGAAGTAAAAATTTAAGCCTTTGCCAGTTGTTTACTCTTTATACACATGCAATTATTAGTGGCCTTTAAAGACAAACAGAAAAGAGAGAACAGAGTATTTTTATGTTGGATATCTGCCTCAGGGTGTAATAAGTAAGGAAAACAGTAAATGTCTGGCGGGATAAGGAGCCTGAAAACACCTTTTGTCAATATTCGTGTTTAGACCAGGGATAACATTTCCTCTTTCCCAAAAGTGGGAAGAATAGATGAAGACAGGGACTGGAAGGGGAGTGCATTTATTACTAAAAACTATTAAATTAAAATTCCAAGCTGCACATTTTCCTTTTCAGAAATGTTCAAGGGCTTATTATGAACCACATTACCTTACATTTAGCTATGAAGCAGATGCTAATTTTCAAAAGGATTTACACCTTAGCCCATTAGAATTAGTTCAGGTGCCGCACGCATTGGCTGATAAAAAAATGTGTGAGGTACTTGGATTAATAAATAATATTTTTAAAGGTGAGAGAGGCATGTTTTTATCATGTTAAATTAAAGTAGATGATAGATCTATACTAAAATAAGGTGGATAAATTTAACAATTTCACTGAGTAAAATACATTAAAAAAATGCCAATGAGATATCTCTGACAAGAAAGGAGTAGTCTATACAAATGAACCAGCTTCCTCCTTGATGTGAAGAAAAATCACAAAAAGGATAAGACAATTAGGAGATCAAGGAATAATGTCTAAGACTTAAGTAGCAAATGGATGATAATTTAGGCAACAATAAGAAAATTATTTTGGAGAAGTGTTCATTATATTCACACTTGAAAGCTACATTGTAGAAAGGTGAGGGATCTGGATAAAATCCCTAAAAGCCTGAAAACTTCACTGTTTAAACCTTAATTCTCCTCTTACCTCTGCCAGTTTCAGAATTAAAATACTCTATTAGGTATTAATAACATGAGATTTCTTTTCAGTTCAAAAGTACAAGTTGCCATATTTTCAAGAGAAGAAAAGTCACATGCACACACATATACATGATCCATAATCTATTAAGTTACTAAGCTACTGTATATATATTTTTTACCAGCAAGTTTTCTTCTTGTCTATGTTTATTAAAACTAAGAGTCTCTTCTCAGAGCCTAATGCTGATTTACTCCATTCAGCCCTGTGACAAAGCGTCCCAGTTAAAAGGGTAAATATTTGGCTTCCTGCTTCAATTTACCATTGTCAACCTCTTTCCTTTTATTGGTGTTCTTCCATTGCCTGAAATCTGGAAACCTTCTTTTTCCTTTCAGAAACTATGAGAACATGGAAGGAAAAGATGTTGCTCGGTTTTACAAGGCTGGAAGTTAAAACTCTGGGCAATTTTCCACTGAGTCTTTCGTGGTTTCATAGAGCTTTAAGAATTGGAGACCTAGACTATAAATTAGGGTTCAAACCTCTTTAACATTCTTCTAAATTGTTTTATAAATGTGTTATTCTGATGTTTAAAATCAAATTTATTTAAAATACTTGGCATTTTGATATAAATTTATGACTCTCTATATAAAGTATTTCACTGAATAATCAGACTATGCATATTTCCCAATTGTTTTAAATTATACCTTAACTGATATTTGGCTGAATTGCTCTTTTTTGGCGGGAGAAGATAAAGATATCTCATGACTATCGATATGCAAATGTTAATTTAAAACAGCATGTGAACTACTAGATTAAATTGAAAATAAAGTGCTTTAGTCTGAAATGCAGTATTATAGATTATAAATTTAGCTGTTTTGGTCCAATTAGTAAGGCAGATGTCAAATCTTGTCGTGAGTTTAACTGTTCAAATTATTTATTTTACCCTAGTGGTAGTCAATAATACAAATTTTAATTTAAAATATCTAAAATTTAGAAGTGATAAAGACCTTTTAGATAATCTAATTCAACATCATCATTTTATAGAATGAGAAACAAAGGCCTTCCATGGGTCAGAACTTCATCTTTTCCTAAGCACAGTTCACATGTCAATTGAACAGTTTCTAGTATTGATGTTTATAAGATTTCAAATAGCTGATTTGCCTGTTTCTTTTCTGTACTTGACTACTTATTTTAATGGACGAATTTGTAGTCAATATTCAAAGAAATCAAGAATCAACAATTGCTCTGTCTCCTAAAAGAGATCTTGCAGAAAATGTTCACTGAGCTCAAATTATCTTTTTTGGCTCCCAGATTTATGAGTCCCACCAGCAAATGACAACTTCCCACTTCATTCAAACTGCCTCAAAATGGGCCAAAGTAGGAAAAAATTGTGTCTGAACAATATGTGATTCCATAAACAACTAGATGCCTAGGGAAAACCATGAATGAATAATTACTCTGTAAATAAAATTAACATAACTTTAAAAGAGAAAAATAAAAAGAAAAAAATACAAGCTGAGCCAATACTTTTCAAGGGGGAAAAAATTATGTTTTTTTTTTTTTTTTCCAACTGAACCCAATCTTTTCTCTTGCCCTATTTGCTGGCAGCATGTTTAGACTTTGTCTTTTGTGTGTGTGTGCATTGCTTTATTTTCCTTCATTGTTAACAGTCTTATCCATTCTCCTAACAATAGAAATCTCAGGAGAACATTTTCTCTAATCCTACTCCCAACTGTTAGTTTGGTTTGTTTATCTACTTTCTTGACTCACAGCCCAAAGCTTTTGTATCAGTTTTGTTCCCAACAAGGGGAGCAGGAAGAAGACCCGTATGGCATTTTTAGAGCCATGTGTTATTGTGGCAGTGAGGAATCCGTAACACTCAGCACAGATTGTCAGTTTGTCCTGTGATGGGAGAGATGGTAGTTAGATACATAGAAAATTCATGACTTGCTTTCTAAAAACGCTTGTGCATTTTTTACAACCGTATCAGAAAATGAAAGTGAAAAGAGCCTGAGTAATAAGACTTAGGAGATAAGCATGGCATCTTCCCTCTTCTTATAAATTATAATCTCAAAGAGGAAAACAGAATGAGTTTACAGCTTCATATTCCTTTTTTAATGTGTCTGTCTCATAGATACCACAATATATAGGTTCACAATGCCTGCTCCGATATGCATATATCAACCTGCCCAGTTTCCTCATCTACAAAGAGCAGAAATAGAGTGAGATTAACAAGAAAAAAACCTTCCTCCTCTACCGTTCTATGAGATGCCCTATTAAATCAATAAAATAGAATAAATGTTATCATTTGACTTTTTTAGAAAGAGCATAAAAATAGTTTTTGGTATTTTTTTTAACTGGAGCTATTAACTTGATTTCTGAAGAATTTCTTGATGTTAGTCATTTTAAAATGGAATTTACTTTAGTCGGTTGTACTTTCTTTTAAAGGAGAAATTCCTATATCCAATGTTTCCTTTTGTTTTGTTCAAAAAACATATACAGTTAGCCCTCCTTATTCATGAGTTATGTATCCATTAATTCAACCAACTGGGGATTAAAAATATATATATTTTTATATTGTGTCTGTACTGAACATGTACACTTTTTGCATCATTATTCCCTAAGAAATGTAGTACATCAACTATTTGAAGAGTATTTATATTTTATAAGGTGCTATAAGAATCTAGAAAGGATTTAAAAGATACAGAAGATGTACACAGATTATATGCAAATACTACACCATTTTTTGTACGGGACTTGGACATCCATGGATCTTGGTATCTGTGGGCACCTTGGAACCAATCCCCTTCAGAGTAAATGTTGGCACCATTTTTCCCAACAGTATGTGCTCATTTTGTGTCTCTGTCACATTTTAGTAGTTTTCACAGTATTTCAAACTTTTTGATTATTGTTTTGTTTGTTATGGTGATCTGTGATCAGTGATCTTCGAGGTTACTTAACTTAGTAAATGTTTTGAGGCCCCACAAGCTACACCCATACGAGAGGGCAAACTGAATCGAGAAATGTGTGTGTATTCTGACTGCTCCACCAAATAGCCCTTCTTCCCCTTCTCTGTCTATCTCAGGCTTGCCTATTCCCCAAGACACAAAAATATTAAAATTAGGCCAATTAATAACCTTACGATGGTCTCCAAGTGTTCCAGTGAAAGGAACAGTCACACATCTCTCATTTTAAATCAAGAGCTAGAAATAATAAAGCTTAGTGGAAAGCATGACACAAGCTGAATTAGGCTGAAAGCTAGGTCTCTTGCGCCAAATTGCCAAGTTGTGAATGCAAATAAAAAGTTCTTGAAGGAAATTAAAATTGCTACTCCAGTGAACACATGAATGAAAAGAAAGCAAAACAGCTTCATTACTAATATGGAGAAGGGTTTAGTGGTCAGAATAGAAGATTAAACCTGCTACAACTTTCCCTTAAGTCAAAGCCTAAGTCAGGGCAAGGCCCTCCCTTTCTTCAATTCTGTGAAGGTGATGAGAGGTGAGGAAGTTGCAGAAGAAAAGGTTGCAGCTAGCAAAAGTTTGTTAATCAGTTTAAATAAAGAAGTTATCTCCATGACATAAAAATGCAAGTAAGACCTGCAATTGCTCATGTAGAAGCTACACTAAGTTATCCTGAAGGTCTAAGCTAAGATCATTGATGCAGCAAGTTATCCTCAAAGATCTTGGTAACACGGTTGATGAAGGTGGCTACACTAAATAACAGATTTCAACGAAGATAAAACAGGCTCCTATTGAAAAAATATGCCATCTACAACTTTCCTAGCTAAAGAGGAGAAGTCCATGCCTGGCTTCAAAACTTCAAAGAACAGGCTGAGTCTCTTGTTAAAGGCTGATGCAGCCAGTGACTTTAAGATGAAGTCAATGCCCATTCATCGTTTCAAAAACGTTAGGGCTTTTACGAAGTATGCTAAATTGACTGTGTCTTTGTTCTATAAATGGAACAACAGAGCCTGAAGAAAGCACATGTGTTTTTACAGCATGGTTTACTGAATATTTGAAGCCCAATGTTGAGATCTACAGCTTAGAAAAAATATATACTTTAAAAAAATATTACTTCTCAGATGAGAAGATTTCTTTGAAAATATTACTTGTGAAATATACCTCGTTGGTTGAGAGCTCTGATGGAGATGCACAGGGAGGTTAATGTTGCTTTCATGCCTGCTAACACCACATTCATTCTACAACCCATTGATCAAGGAATAATTTTAATCCTCAAGTCTTAATATTTAAGAAATACACTTGTAAGTCTACAGCTTCCATAGATAGTTATTCCTCTGATGGATCTGGCAAAGTCAATTGAAAACCTTCTGAAAATGATTCACCATTCTAGATGCCATTAAGAACATTTCTGATTCATGGGAAGACATCACGGTATCAACGTTAACAGGAATTTGAGAGAAGTTGATTGCAACCTTATGGATGTCTTTGAGGGATTCAAAATTTCAATGGAAGCAGTAACTGTATATGTGGTAGAAACAGCAAGAGAATTAGAACAAGAAGTGGATCCTAAATATGTGACTGATTTGCTGTAATCTCATGATAAAACTTTAATGGATGAGGAGTTGCTTATGAGTGAGCAAATAAAGTACCTTCTTGAGATGAAATCTACTCCTGGTGAAGAGTCTGTGAACATTGTTGAAGTGACAGCAAGTGATTTAGAATGTTATATAAACTTAGTTGATAAAAGCAGCAGCAGTATTTGAGAGGATTGACTCCAATTTTGAAAGAAGTTCTATTGTGGGTAAAAACACTATCAAACAGCATGGCCCCCTACAGAGAAATCTTTCATGAAAAGAAGAGTTGATTGATGTGCAAACTTCACTGTTGTCTTATTTTAAGAAATTGTCATGGACACATCAACCCTCAGCAACCACCACCCTGATAAGTCAGCAGCCATCAACATTGAAGTGAACGTCTTCACTAGCAAACTTACAGCTTGCTGAAGGCTCAGATGATTGTTAGCACTTTTTAGCAATACATTTTTAATTAATGTATGTACATTGTGTTTTTAGATGTAATGCTATTGCACACTTAGTAGACTATAGTCTAAATGTAACTATATGCACTAAGAAATCAAAAAAAATTGTGGGATATTTGATTTATTGCAGTGGTCTGACACTGAGCTGGACTACCCATACTAGTAATTTTCGTTTTTTATTAAATACTGAAATTTGAATTTTGTGCATGTTCAAAGACAGGTCTTACAAATGTTTTACACAGTGTCTGGCACACTGTTCAGTAAATCTATTATTCCCATCATTGGTTCAAAGACCACTGTTTATTATAGTTATAAGATTCCTCAAGTTTTTTTTTTTTTTTTCAAAGGTACCAACATTTTCTTTTCCAGGTGGATTAGACAAGAGTTTCTTGACATTTGCATAATAATGTTCCAGATTTTTCTGTTGCCTCAACTAATAGGATTTACTGATTTATTTATTGGTTTATTTGTTTATACAGCATTGAACACATGCCTGGTAGGCTTCCAGGTGCTCAGGAAACCCATATTCAAAAGGGAAAAACTTGTTCAATTAATCATTAAAATGGGGGGGGGATGATATTAGAAAGTCATAATGCCAAAATCACTTTATTTCAAAATGTAAGTGAACAAAATTTCTTTAAAAATGCTTAATCACATAAAAACAAAAGGCAGAAAACAAAAATGATGCTGCTTTTCACAGGGCAGTCAGGGAAGATCTCTTTGAGGCATTCAAAAAAGTATAGGACTTAATATTGGGATGTATATGAATCCCATGGGATCATCATGAAGCTTACACAAAGTGATGCATATTGACTCTGGCAGAGAAATGGAGATAGCTAATCTGAAATCTATTTAAGTGTGAGCAGTATGAAGTCTAAGTTGCTCCTGTATCTTGTTTCTCCTTCTCCTCCAAGAGTTAAGCAATCTATCATTCTGTAACTGTATGTTTGTAAAGCAGAACAACCTGGATGAACTGCTCGCTTTAATTGATAATATTTTGTCTTGCTCTTATTAGTTGATCTGTAGAATCTGTGGAATTCTGGCCTTTATCATATCTGCTGAAGCTGAACAAGAACCCTCCAAAGCACTCTGGAAGTGTGAGAAACAAGCTAAAACCCATCAGTAATTTTATGAGGGGATAAATGTCACATAGTGCCTCAGGTTCACGAGGATAAGATAGCAGACTTCCAAGGTCAAAGTCCCCAAACAAGCACAGAAAATACCAGTGGCAAGCTAATGACTCTTCCTCCCTCTTCCTCCCCTCCATGCCTTTGCTGTTATCCTGCTAGGAAGCTGTAGGAACTACAAGAGGTAGAAATATGACAACACAAAAAGAATCTCCTGTCATTTACATATAAATATTCAATAATTTTATTCTTGATCCTGGGCAAACAATGTCCACAGAACTGTTTGATCAATAAAATGATCCAAGTTTTAAAAATTGTATTACTCAGAGCTCAAGTGAGTGTTCATGATAGACGATCTATGTTACTTATTTGCAGAGCATAGTTGAGAGCCTGACTCACAGAGGCTAGTCAATAAATCACTGGTAATTTTAATAATCCAATAATGAAGAAATCATTATTTTTATGTTTATTTTGAACGTTGAAAATATATATTTATATACATATTAGTTTAAAGGGAGTTAAAAAGAAAAGTATAATGAATACCACTTCTCTGAAATTATTGTATGATTTTCTATCCCTCAAATAATCTACAAATTTTTGGTACTTCAAAGTAAAAAAAAAAAATAATAATGGTTTCACAAATTTTCTTGAATCATACCCTTGTAATATTTTCATTTTACAGGAGCACTTCTTTTGTTTCTGATATTTTATCAGAAGTGAAAGTACTTAATCCAAACGATACTGAATTTGGCCCTTCTTTTATAAGTTTCAACACACAGTACCAAAAGGGTGAGATGGTTGTTGGCCTCAAATGACTGATTTCTACTTAACTAGGCATAAAGGAATAGAACTCCCGGGCAACTTGATGTAAAGTGTGTCATCCACAGGTCAACAGGCTGCAACCACTCAAACTCATTTGTTTAGACCTGATTAAGTCCAGCAGGGGGAGTACGAACATGATTTCAAAAGGATCAAATAGGAGAGAAGCATCAGGAAAACCGGGGATAGTATGCTTTCATTTCTTCCCACAATAGGAAACTGTTGCCCTGTGCTGTCAAGTTCATGAACTTGCTAACAGCTTTTTATAGGAACAGTACGTTTTCTACATTTGATCTGAAAGAGACACATCTGAGGGTTCACCAGTGTCCACTTGCATCCTGAATTGTGGCAGCATGGAACTCTTCACTATCTGACATTTTAAAACTGGCCTTGGATACAATGCTTTGTGTGAGGTAAACCTACTGCGCTCCCAATACTTCCTTGAAAAGGTTGACAAGAAAACCCAAATGAGACCATGTTTCACTGTCTGGTTGTCACTGTATGGTAGAGTACAAGTTAAGTTTGTGGGAAGCAGAGTCGGGAGAGAAGGAGATGAAACATGCAGTTAAAGCACTAATATCAATACAAAAAAATTCTATTTTTCTTTGATAATAGGGTAATTTTTAACTTAATAACAAGGGGAAATATTTTTGATTAAAATATTACTTCTGCTTTAAATATCAAAGAGTTTGTTTCATGTGCTTTTATTGGTCTTCTCTTTTCTTCCATGGGTCTTTTAGACATTTTGGGGAAAAATGGGCTCAAGTAAATGGAGGAGAATCTTTGTTGCCTCCCAAAGGAATGTAATATTTTACCATGATCTTATATGTGGAATTCAGAATTTCAGACTTCTTTTTGCTGTGTCCAACTTTAGATCTTGCATATTTTCTGGCTTATTGTTTTAAACACTATAACACTTTTACCGAGTCTCATTTTCAAAATTCACTAGTTATGAATATCGAACAATTTTTAAAATTTCTCTCAACCATTGTTCCCTCATCTATAAAATGAAAATATCAATACCATCTATCTCAAGGGGTTGTTATGAGAATGAAATTAGACAATGCAAGTCAAATCTATAGTATGGTGCTTATCATGGCAGTAATCATATGTAGTACTTATCATATATAGTAATCATGTGGTAAAATGCTAGGTCAAATAATAAGGAACATAATATTCCTAGAAAACTCAAGTGTGGGTAAAAAACTACACAGGGTTTTCTATGAAGTTTGCTTTTTATTATGATATATAAAGTTATATTTCCACCTCTGTTTGAGACCAGTGAGGTCCCCCACCCTATGTAAACTGATTATGCTACCACTTAATCATGTCACAGTTAAACTCTATAAACCCCACCCAAATTATTCCATTCAAAATGAACAGAGGGGCCTTGAAATGTTCACACTATGGATCATGGCCAATTACATGATTCAATTCTCTATCTTTTCAGAAACCACCACATTTGAAAGGCCACACAAAGTGACAGAAGTAATATGGAAGCAAGTCTGATTTCACATTGCACTGACAGGTAGATACAAAATATCTATCCCAATAATTAATTCCTCAGCTGCTTCTACCACTCACTCTCCAGTAGATAATTCCATTAAATATGTGCGGAGCGCATATGCTAGAGGCCCTTTGCTGCAATTTACACATATTGGTTCCTGACTCCTTTTATGAAATTTTAAACAGTGAAAAGAGATAAACACTCTGATTATCTATGTGTCTGATAAATGAATGTCTCAACAAAATTTTACAACTAAAAATGTTATTTACTTAAGTGAGGATTTCTTGAGTGTGTGCATGGAAAGGTCAGATATTTTTTTTTCTCCCATTGCTGTGAAATTGCTTCTGCTTTTTAGCAAATCTTCTAAGACGGCTATTCTCCTTGCAATGTTGACAAGGACACGAGAAGGATGTGGCCTGAGGAAATCAAATGAGCAGCATAAAATCCTGGCTGGAATCGCAGGCAGCCCACAGTTTGTGGGTTTTGAAAGTCTGTCAAAAAAGTTGCGTAATATGAAAGTGGAGACAGGACTTCTGAACAAAAATCAATAGCTGGATCTTTTGAACTGCCCATGTACAAAGTTCTAATGAAAATGTCTTTGAGGGGAGTTTTAATAGTGGACTTTGAGATCAGCTTCACCACTGGTCTGATAACAGCACAGAGCATTTGAAGTTTTCAAAGAATCCAAGCCCTGAAAAGTTTGGCTCAAACACTGAGGAGGTAAATGCCTCAGAGGGGTCTGAGAAATAGCAACCCACTGCTGAAGAATATACAATGTATGTGTTTCCTGAACCATGTCAAATTTTAGCCACAGGATACAATTTACTTCAACGGGGTTGATAGCTCTCTAAAAAGCTGCACTCCATGTTCAAACTAATAATTGATCAGGCACCAGATACCATGTGGTAAGGGCATAGAAATGACTAAAAATAAATCACCCAAGAGAGCTGATTAGAAGACCCGCTTTTTTTTTTTTTTCCTAAATACATTTAAAGTAATCTTTTGACCATATGGGTGTTTATATCATATTCATTGATATTGTTTTCCCTTCCCCCCTTTTTTTCTTTTTCTCCTTTCTTTGTAATATGTATTTATTCATTTTGATTCAAGCTAGAAATTATTCATGACTAAAAATTATTGTGATAATGCCAATGTACAGAGGTTTAAATCAGAGGTTAAAATTTTAGGTCACTTGCTGTCTATCCTTTTGTTTTCTCATCTCCAGATCTTAAACACAAAAATACACATTATTTATGGATAAAAAAGATGCAAAGTTCTTAATACATTAAGAAAAATTGATGAAATAAGTATACGCTAATGTTAATAAAACCTGATGTCTCATACTGGAAATGTTTCAGTTTTCATTTCAATTGTTTTTGGAAAATGCATACTTTAAGCCATCCTTGAAAATACCCATCTGCCCACCCATCAAAGGCAAGCAGAAATATTTTGTGGGGTGAGTGATAAAGAAAATTGATTTTTTAAAATTATTTTATTATTCCCCACTCTAACTGCCAAATCTCTACCTCACACAGAACAGAGTAATATCTTCAAAATAAAATTGACTAGTCATTTAGAGGATTGTATCATTGATTTAAATTATTTTTAAATGATAAGTAAACATGCATAATTAGTTTGCTCTTGATAGAATCTGGGTAGGAAAATTACTTATCACTTCCAATTATTCATTCAAAATCACTGTGGTTAAGTTTCGCTCCTTTTTTCCTGTTATATCCTATCAGTGAAATTTCATGAGGCAAGTAGATTATTTTAAAGGCACAGAAGTTGAGTTGTCCCACACTGACATTTAAACACTCAGACTCTCACGCTAGAACCCAAACTCTTAGTCAACTCCTTGGCTGTAATGCCTCTAAAGACTCCATAATCAACTGCTCAGACTCCAGCAAATACAGCACAATTTGCATCACCAAACAGTTCTATGTTAGCACTCAGCAGCCATCAGTGAAGGTCTAAGTCTGGAGACTGGTTACTGTTTCAGACTGGGGTCCTGAGAAGTGGAGTCTGAAATGAGGATGCCTGTGCACAGATGTATTGAGAAGAGTGCTCTCTGAAACAACAGAAACGTCTGTGAAAGCGAGAAGGGCCAAAAGGGCATGGAAAAAATCCAAGTAAACATGTAGGATCCACCAAAATCTAACCTCAGTCTGATCCCACAGGAAGTTTTAGAGAATGAGAAACACTCCAGAGTTGTAGCGTCTTGATATGAAGGGAACAGGCATTATCAGCTAAATATTGACTGTTGTCTACACTGGGGGAGGTTTGAAGAAGAGCATAAACTCTTCACACCTCTGTGTGAGGTGACTTCCTCCAGGCAAAGGCTATTTTCCAGAGAAAAAAAGTGCATCTGTGAGCCATTTAACATCACTCTACATAGCAGCTGGGGGATAGGTGTCCTATCCAGCAAAGAAGAACTTGCAGCAGTATCCACTATAGGTAGGAAGAGAGGGTAGGAGGTTGATTATAAGATGGTATCATCGGTGTACTTGATTTCCCAGTGGAATTACCATTGACCTGGAGGATGAGACCAGCTTCTTCTCACAATCTACCACTAATGCTGTCCTTCTTAGAATATTTCTTCATCTCCTTAAGGTTCAGGTATCTCATTAGTAAAATGTGGTGTGTGGACCAGATTATCTCTAAGGTGCATTGCAGTGTTTAAAATTATGATTATTCCCTGTCTAAAATTTTCTTCCTAGAATATTTTTTCTCCCATAAATATTTTGTTAATCTGCACTTTCTATGTCTGAGATCTAAGTTTACTAAAATAAGAATTAAGCTCACTGAAGTGACAGGTATTTCCCTTTTAAACTATGGAAATAATCTGAACTTTATGCACTATCTGCTATTCACATCTGTTGAGATTTTATGAAGTTACTGCAGATGCAACCAGTCTTGTCCACTTTAATATTTTTCTTAAAATGGGCCCCAAGTTATGTGTCTCCTAGATTCATAATTAGACTACCATCCTTTTTCCTATACTCAAGTGTGAAAACAAGAGTAATATTTGCATCATTATTTCTCCAACTTTTATCATAGCACTTTTTTCTTCATGCATATACAGTTATCACCATCTCTTGAGTCTGTGTTCTTATCCCGTGATGTAAGTGCTATCTCCAGTTCCATTACGCTTCCCTCTCACCCGTTTTACACACTGTTGCAGGATATCTTTGTATAGCTACACAATTTATAGATTTCTGGAAATCCCTTCCATTAAAAATGGGAAACAAACATGAAAAAAGAAACCCACAAGCTCTTTTATTATACCTTGTCATCTAAGGACCTTAAAAAATGTTCAAATACAAAAATTAGCCGGGCATGGCGGAGCATGCTTATAGCCCCAGCTACTCCAGAGGCGGAGGCAGGAGAATCGCTTGAACCCAGGAGGTGGAAGTTGCAGTGAGCCGAGATTGCGCCATTGCACTCCAGCCTGGGAGACAGAGAGAGACTTCATCTCAAAAACCAACCAACCAAACAAAAAATGTTCAAATCTACGTTTTCAGTTTTATCTGTAAGAGGAGGTATGGTACAGTTTTAAAAGCACAGACTGTGCAGATAGACTAGGTGCAGATAGATAGGGTGGGAATTACTGCTTTAACAGTTATTCCTGTGTGACCTAGAGGAAGTTACTTTACTTTTCTGTTTCATTTTCCTCAATGATAAAAGGGAGATAATGAAAGTACCTACCACACTGGGATGTTCTGAGGACAGAAAGAGTTAACACATAAACTGTTTAGATTGATGCTTGATACATAAGGGCTCAATAAAATTAATTATTATTAATTATTAATGGTTATCTCTGCTTCAAACAGGTCTATTTAATATCCTGGAGTATTTCTCATACTTTTCAAACATTCGTTTTCTTGTGAATCCTTTTACAAACTCTTAATGAAGCACATAACTTCTCCAGTCTGGACAGTGCCAGTGTGGAGGTATACAGAACTGAAAAGAGACCCTGCCTTTATGTAAGTTACAATCTAGAGGGACAGAATGGGAGAAAATTTTCACAATCTACTCATCTGACAAAGGACTAATATCCAGAACCTATAAAGAACTCAATCAAATTTACAAGAAAAAAACAAACAACCCCATCAAAAAGTGGGCAAAGGATATGAACAGACACTTCTCAAAAGAAGACATTCATACAGCCAACAGACACATGAAAAAATGCTCATCTTCACTCACCATCAGAGAAATGCAAATCAAAACCACAATGAGATACCATCTCACACCAGTTAGAATGGCAGTCATTAAAAAAATCAGGAAACAACAGGCGCTGGAGAGGATGTGGAGAAATAGGAACACTTTTACACTGTTGGTGGGGCTGTAAACTAGTTCAACCATTGTGGAAAACAGTGTGGTGATTCCTCAAGGATCTAGAACTAGAAATACCATTTGACCCAGCCATCCCATTACTGGGGATTTACCCAAAGGATTATAAGTCATTCTGCTATAAAGACACATGCACACATATGTTTATTGTGGCACTATTCACAAGAGCAAAGACTTGGAACCAACCCAAATGTCCATCAGTGACAGACTGGATTAAGAAAATGTGGCACATATACACCATGAAATACTATGCAGCCATAAAAATGGATGAGTTCATGTCCTTTGTAGGGACATGGATGCAGTTGGAAACCATCATTCTCAGCAAACTATCGCAAGAACAGTAAAGCAAACACCGCACGTTCTCACTCATAGGTGGGAATTGAACAATGACAACACTTGGACACAGGAAGGGGAACATCACACACTGGGTCCTATTGTGGGTGGCGGGGGAGGGATAGCATTAGGAGATATACCTAATGTAAATGACGAGTTAATGGGTGCAGCACACCAACACAGTTCATGTATACATATGTAACAAACCTGCACATTGTGCACATGTACCCTAGAACTTAAAGTATAATAAAAATAAATAAATAAATAAATAAATAAAGGAATGCCACTGCCAGGGCACGGTGGCTCACGCCTGTAATCCCAGCACTTTGGGAGGCCGAGGTGGGCAGATCATGAGTTCAGGAGATGGAGAACATCCTGGCGAACACGGTGAAACCCCATCTTTACTAAAAATACAAAAAAATAGCCAGGTGTGGTGGTGCATGCCTGTAGCGTCCCACCTACTCAAGAGGCTGAGGCAGGAGAATTGTTTGAACCTGGGAGGCGGAGGTTGTAGTGAGCTGAGATCACACCACTGCACTTCAGCCTGGGAGACAGAGTGAGACTCCATCTCAAAAAAATAAAAAGAAAAAAAAGAAAAGAATGCCAATAAAGGTCCACATGCTCACACTGTATTGTTCTTTCTCACTTGGGATGCCTTCCTTCTCATTTACTATCTATTGACTTCTAAACTATTTCTCAAGGCCTAACTTTAACTTGAGGGATTTACTAAAGCCTTCCTTGGAATGCATTGCTTGAGTCAAAACGAAATTTTTTATACTGTGTATTGCTATAAAATTATGTTCTATTCTATTATAGAGTTACTTATTTATAGATTACTTATCTCTTTAAACTTCAACCATCGCATTCTTGAGAACAGAGACCGAGATATTATCTGGTGTCTCTCTTCAAATGCCTACCAATATCTTGAATAGAAATTGCTAAAAGCATATTAATTGACTTGTGATTAATCTTTCAATCTGCAGATTGATCTTAGACAAAGATCTTAGCCTAATAGTCTTGTTGCCATAAATATTTTCTAGCCTGTTTTGTAGAGATAACTAATATTCTGTTAAAAATATTGAGACAGGGTCCTGCTCTGTCACCCACATTGTAATGTAGTGGCACAATCACCGCTCACTGCAGCCTCAACCTCCCAAGTTCAAGCAATCCTCCCACCTCAGCCCCCCAAGTAACCAGGACTAAATGTGTGTGTCATCATGCCCAGCTATTTGTTTTTTATTTTTTGTGGAGATGTAGTCTCACTCTATTGCCCAAGCTGGTGAAGAACTCCTGGGCTTAAGCAATCCTACCACCTCGGCCTCCCAAAGTTCTGGGATTTACAGGAGTGAGCCACCACCACCTGGCAGAGATGACTAATATTCTTATTCATCAAAGAAAGGATGAGAGTGACCCAAATCTATTCCTGGAGGCATGTCAGATCATTGGCAAAAGAGGACTTCCATAAGAAGAAACAGGATATTAAAGACCAAATTTCTGATTTCTCAAATGTAAAGTCCTTGGTGTTGAAAGTAGAGCCTTGGACAGCAGGGAGTTGTTTCTTCAAGATGGAGAATAATCTGTTCAGCCTAGAGCCAGCCATGCAGACTGCAAATAGCTACGACAAAGGCCATCATTAACTTCATGTCTTGTGAAGCAAATACATTTCTTAGAACATCTATGATGCTTGCCTTAGAAGCAGATTTCTAGCCTGTCTCACTCAGTATCATACCTTCTTCCTAGCACTGGTTCATGATCCATGCTCTTATTTGGTTTGATCCCACTTGTTGGCCACCTATGGCACATTAGTCCTAGAATTCCTCTCATTCCATCTTATCTAATTGTCTATTTATCTAAAGCTCATCATTGTGAAAGTCTTGAATCCTCCCTGAACCATCTCAATTCAATCCCAGCTGGGAATCTCCTAAGATGTACATTCATTATACTTGTAATTGTTATTGGGGGCCTACTTCAGCCAGACATTGTTCTAGGAAATTGGGATATAACCAAGAGCCAAAGAAACCATGTCCCTGCCCACAAGGACATAAAATTCAAAGAGAAAAAGGCCAAAATAAACATGTAAACCATTAAAGCTATATAATGGAGAAACAGAGACAAGAAAAGAGGATGCAGAAAGCACATGTGATGGTAGTGGGGTGGGAGGAGTGATTGCTATTTCATATGGAGTGGCAGAGAAGGCCTGCCTCAACACAGCAATTAAAAATTCAAGATCGGCAGGGCGTGGTGGCTCACGCCTGTAATCCCAGCACTTTGGGAGGCCAAGGCGGGCAGATCATGAGGTCAGGAGATCGAGACCATCCTAGCTAACATGGTGAAATCCCGTCTCTACTAAAAATATAAAAAATTAGCCGGGTGTGGTGGCAGGTGCCTGTAGTCCCAGCTACTTGGGAGGCTGAGGCAGGAGAATGATATGAACCTGGGAGGCAGAGCTTGCAGTGAGCTGAGATTGCGCCACTGCACTCCAGCCTGGGCGACAGAGTGAGACTCTGTCTCAATAAATAAATAAATAAATAAATAAATAAAATAAATACATAAATAAAAAATTCCAAGACCTAGAATCATGTTTCTTGGATTTGAATCTCAGATCCCTCATTAGCTAGCCTTGTGACCTTGGAAAATCATTGTAATATTTTTACAGTTTAGTTCCTCACTTGTAAAATGCGAATGTAAAACAACTACATAAAGTCACTGTAAGGATTAAATGAGATGATATATGCTCAACACTTAGAAAAGGGGCCTGGCATATATTAAGGACTCCATAAATGTTCATTATTTTTGTAATTGTTATTAGGTCATTTTCCATGGGATTACAGCCATATAGGCTAAATTATAATATATAGTGCAATCCTACCCCCATGGGAAGAACTAGGGAAATTAGTTGAAGGAGACAGGAAATATAACTCTCATCATTAGAAACACTTCATTTTTCAAGTATCATACTTGCATTTGGATTTCTCCATAAATGCTTCAAAATGTTGTAAAGAAAGGTATTCCAATTTTCCATATTACCGGTACTGGGAAAAATCACAGTTATTCACAAATTGAGTCATCAGATTACTAGGCATCCTCAGTGACCTCTTGTGAGTTATCCCCTGCTCTCCACTAATGAATATTGAGGAGAATGGCCAAAAACCATGATTTTGACTTTAGTTAGTACTTAGAGAGTACTACTTTGTTTTCATAGCTTCTGTAAAGAAAGGAAAATCTAATTGATTGCTTCACTTTTCTATAATGTATTTGAGTCAATTCAGTATTAAGCAGGAAATAAAGAAGTCAAACAATTAATCATCACCTGCCTCCTGGCTAAATTTATAAAGTCCACTTTATTTCTTGGTGAATATTCACTTAGCTCTAATCGAATCAGTATGTAAACATCACAACAGGACCAAAGTCTTTGGAGAGATTTTTCCACCCCACTATTAAAATGCTTTCTGTTTTGATTTCAGTTAAAGTATAAAGCATGTCATGGTTTCCTACCACCGTAACAAATGTATAAGGCAGAAATATAAGTGATTTAAGAACAGTTGGAAATGAAACAAGATTTTTGTCGTCGTTCTCATTCCACTAATCTGTTTTGAAACACAAAATGCAAATCCACAAGGGATGCTTAATATAAAACAATGAAAAATAAATGAAATGAATTTTTCATTATGTTTTTCAAACTAGAATAATCTAAAAGAAGCAAGCTTTTCTGCTCTACTAGAAACAAATCAAAAGACCACCAGAAAATTAAAACATAACAACACTAGGATTACAAAATTTTAAAAACGCAATTTAGAGTCAAAATGTCAATTACTTTTATGACTGGAGTTAATAAATGTATTCTAGAAGGGTTTTAAGTCTGCTTTTTTAGTATAAAGGAATTAGCAAACTCTATACACATAGGACATTTGACTGTTGATATGATTTAGTAGAGAAAGATAAGCAATAGTTATTCTACACAGTCAGGAAGTACTGTGTAACACTCTGCTTCTATATCAACCAAACTAGCAATTCATGATGGTTTAGACATATCACACTGTATCTAGATACATGGAAATCATTTCATTATTAAATTATAATCTAGATAATATTGATTGAGTCTAACAATAAACTAATTCATATTTTATTAACGGAGGATATGTCCTATATCTAACAAGATTTTTTAAACACACCTTGCCAAAATTTCTCCCCACAGCAAAAAGCTCTCAGATCTGCTTCCACAGAAATCCTGATCCGGCCAGTAATCCATCAAAGATCAAAGCAGTGGAATCTGGCAAAGAAGCTGATCCGTAAGGGCTTGGACAGAGTAGAAGTATTCATGACCTTTTAGGCTGAAAAGAGTCTTTGAGACCAATAGCCTTAGACTTTGAAGTTGCATGGTTTGTTGAAGTGAAACATCCACTTGTTGTAGGAGGCGAGAGGGAGAGTAAGAAAGAGAAGAAAGAACAAACATGTCTTTATAACTTCCAATTGGTGACCTTCACTGGTGAGGTAAAAATTATCTCAATTTGGAGGAAAACTGACAGACTCGTTTTCCATTTAGATGTCTTCCTTTGAGCATCAGGGATGAGCACCCTCTCTTCTTTCATCTTATCCTACCAATATGGGGGACTGGTCAAGCATTATGTTAGAGAGTAACAAGTGGGCTGACAGAATTAACAGCTCAAGTGTCAGCTTTTTGTTGTTGCTGTTGTTTTGAGAGGGAGTCTCACTCTGTTGCCCAGGCTGAATTGCAGTGGCACGATCTCTCAACCTCTGCCTCCCAGGTTCAAGCAATTCTCCTGGCTCAGCCTCCTGAGTAGCTAGGATTACAGGCTCCCACCACCATGCCTGGCTAATTTTTGTATTTTTAGTAGAGATGGGGTTTCACCATGTTGGCCAGGTTGGTCTTGAACTCCTGACCTCAGGTGATAAGCCTGCCTCAGCCTCCCAAAGTGCTGGGATTACAGGCCTGAGCCACCATGCCATGCCCCCCTCACGTATTAGTTTAAAATATAACATATTGCTATTTAGTGGAACTAAAATTGTTGATTATTGACAATTGAGTGTGGTCCAACCCCAAAGCTCAGAATAAATAATAGAGAAAATAATATATTTTTATGGTAATGTAAGACACCCTACTAAATGGACATGGTGTGGGAACCAGTGGAGTAGGGTACTTCAGCTTTCTAGAATCTGTCACCCATCACTTCATTCCACTGACAGCAGTACATCCTGTTAAAAACAATGAGCAGATCAACAAATCATGATATGAAAAGATATCTAAGATGTGTTAAAGTAAACACATTGCTTACTTCTTATAAGTCTGTTTGTTAGTCAATATACAGAAAAAATGTGAGAAAACATACACGGGCTTTGAGCAGTCATCAATAATGATTATCCCTGGGAGTGAAATTATAGAGGTCTTTACATGTCTACAAGTTATATTTCTAAAATGTCTAAATTCACTTTGTAATGTGAGTGTGTTGCTTTGGAAATCCAAAAATATCGAGATTTTAAACTTTAAAACAGCACTTACAATAAATTATTGGCTTGCCAACAACCAAATTTTTTAGAATACAAAGAAAATGACAAGCTGACTTCTATTCTGAGCAGTATAGAACTAGTAGCAAAAACAAATGTAAGGAAAAGTTGCTTCTCTAGCTCTCATTCCCTTTCAGCCTTATCTTCAATGTGTCTTACTTTATTATTTGCAGGATCTTTATCATACTATGTTATTCATGTGACTAAAATTTAACTCCTATCTTACAAATGAGAGAAAAAAAATGAAGCCCAGAGTTATTTGTCATCTATCCCTGATCATAGAGACAGCAGGGAGCCCACCAAGAATTTGAATTCAAGCCTAGAACTCTCCACACTAAAAATATTTTCTTCTAGTCTAAATGACCAGATAAACATGTTGTCTAAAAATTATCAGATTTGAATTAGGGAATCTGGGGCATAGTTCAATCTAGTTTTATAAAAATCAGAGGAAACATAACCTATGGGGATAATGCATCATTTCAGATGGGGAAGCCACAGCACGAATTTTGAGAGGCGTAAAAATAACATCACAGTACAATTAGGAGAGATCCTAAGAAAGAAGAAATCAGGAAAGCATTAAAAAAGAACCTCACAACAGTATACAAAAGGATGGGACCCTACAGAAGTAAAGGGAAATGGATGATTGGATTGTAAAACTGGTAATAGGAAGACAAAAGCTAAAAATGAATTAAGCCGGTGAAAAATGCTAAAAGTAACAATGGGCAATTTTGTAATATTCATGATAGAAACAACAACCCTGCGAATAACTGATGCTTGATGAAGTGTAAATGGTATAATAAAGTCTAATACTATTTTTGTTCAATATTATTTTTCAAGAAAACAATTGTTAGACTACAAAATGTGGAACAATAATTGAAGTCCAATTAAGCAAATAAATTATTTTTAAAAATGTATCTAAATGAATTCAAGCCTTCAGATAGAGAGGAGCTGTATTCTAGGATCCTGAAAACACTTAGAAATGTGATTGTTGGCAGATAGTCAATTTTTAAAATAAGTTTATACAAGAGGATATTTTCTAAAACATGAAGAAGATGGGATGAAATAAACTGTGGACCAGAGAGATTGTAATTGAGCCTGCAGAAATGTCAAAAAGCATGCTATATGAATGTTTAGAAAAGCAAAAATAGTGCCCAATATCAACATGTTTGTACCACGACTAGCTTATCGCATTTTTGTTAATGGAACTAGACTGATAGAAAATTACATAAACACAGAATAAAGTTGAGAAGGCATTTAATAACACAGTTAACTATATTCTTATAGGATGTAATGGAGAAGCATGCTTTGATGATATAATTAGGTGGATTTACAACTACTAGTCCTAAATCTGTATCATGAGGTTCCTCCTGAAAGATGTAACAATCTGGAGAAAATTTTTTTGAGATACTGTGTGCAGCTCCACTTCTAAATTTGTGTAAACTTATTCCTGTACACAGCATTTTCTGAATGAGTTGCATAAGAACATTAATCCAATTGTGATTAGATTTTCATTTTTCCCTAATTGAGAAGACATGATCCATTAAGAGTTACAATGGTGAGAATAGTAGAGGAAGTGTAATGATGACATTTAATAGGTACATGCACTTCCTGCACTTTGATTTAATAAGCAACTGTAAGTAGAAGCTTGGGGTAATTTAAAAAAGCAACCTGTATATATGTAGGAGATGTCTCTCTCTCTCTCTTTTTGTTTTTGCATGCCCCAAATATATTTACTCTTCATATAATAGCACAGTGGTTTTCTTTCAGGGAACCACCTTACTCAACTCTCAGACCAATGTCTGACTTTCAATGTCGGATCTCATTTTCTTGTTCCTGGGTGTGGGCATGTGAATCAGTTGTAGACAATGAGTAATCTGATCATCTGTAGCCACACATGGTTCAGATGTAGAAAAGTAGTACAAGATGGGTGAATCAATCTACGAGACATATGCTAGAAATATTGAAAAGAAGATTCTTTCTACTCGGCTTGCCCAGCTGTAGGAATATACACTTGGAGTTTCCTCCAGCCATCTTAGCATATCCATGGGAATAACCTGTCTGAGAATCCAGCCTCTAAGATAAAGGAAAGCAGAGGTGGGAGCTGGAAAGACACGGATTTCTAGTGGCATTACTTAAAACTAGGATCTAGACCTGTCTAAAGTCAGAGACCCTTCTTGGAGTACTTTCAGTTCTAAGTTGTGCATCCAAATGAAAGCAAAGACAAACTGGAAGAATATTAGACAGTGAATTCTATCATCCTGTGATAGGTTTATCTAGGTAAATGCTAAAGTTTGTTTCCAACCTTAAATATGATTTTATTATTAAGATATATTATTATGCAATGCTTACTCAAACCCAGCTTCTATATTTCTGAATGAGAATTGTATTCGCTTCCCTATAAAATTCTGATGGGGATCTTAGTTCATTATTTTTCAAAAATTTTATTTTTAAAATTATTAAATTTCTACTTTGGGGCCACTGTGTGTCAAGAACACCTTAATTCAAATCACATGCAAGAGGAAAATTACTGTAACTGATAAAACTATTACAAATGCTGCCAAAATAAATTCCAGATAAAGGAGTTTTAAAGGAAAATCTCAGTAAGATCCTGAACTACACATATCCAACTTCCCTGCTTATAAAACAATATACAAAATGAAACAGAAATAAATGAAAAAACAGGTGCAAAAATTAAATTGTTATTATGATGGCTAAAGAATGCTTTCAAATCAAGAAAAGGAAAAAGGAATGCAAAAAAGAGAAAACTCTTGTAACTCAAATAAATGGATCATGCATGGAAATTAGCTAAAGAAAACAATAAAATTATCCATGAAATATATTAACATTTTAAACTACATAAAAATTAAAGTAATTCATATAATAATAATAATGAACCTATTTTGACCATTTGGTAAAGATTTTTACACCTTCATTTCTTTGTTCCTAATAATTATGGGAGTATCAGTTGGAAGAATACTTCTATAATTCAATTTGACAATAATATAAAAAGTCCAATATACATTTTTCTTTTTCAGATGGAGTCTCGCTTTGTTGCCCAAGCTGGAGTGCAGTGACACAATCCCGGCTCACTGCAGTCTCCACCTCCTGGGTTCAAGCAATTCCCCTGCCTCAGCCTCCCAAGTAGCTGGGATTGCAGGTGCTCACCACCATGCCCAGCTAATTTTTGTATTTTTAGTAGAGACGGCGCTTCACCATGTTGGTCAGATTGGTCTCTAACTCCTGACCTCAAATGATTTGCCTGCCTCAGCCTCCCAAAGTGTAGGAATTACAGTCGTGAGCCACTGCACTCGGACTGTTTGTATTTTTGACTCAGTGATTGTACTACTTAGATTTAACCTTGAAGAAAAATCAGCAGTATAATTGTGGAAGGAACGTTTATACTACTAAAATGCAAAGAAAACTAAATATCCAAAAGAGAGAAACGATTTTAAATTAATTGTTTTTAATTATATAATACAATACTATGAACCTATAAAAGTAGTGCTGTCAACAACTAAAGATACATATACATTATATTGTCAATTAAAAAACAGAATACAACTTATCCATGCTTTGATTTCAATTTTTAAGTTAAAATGCGCATTTTAAATACTTGCAAATAAATACACAAAGCATTTTATGTTTGAGTGGATGCAGTTGCTTGTGTAACTATTGCTGAAGTAAATTAGTACACATACAGAAAATATCCAATCCTAAGTGTGGAGCCTGATGAACTCCAGGTGCCACCTTTGTTCTCTTTCAGTTGCTGCTTCCTCAAAACAATGTCGCAACTGTTCTGACTTCTAATAGAATCTGTTTGCCTGTTTTTGAATTATCTATATGAATGGAATAGTGCCACATGTACTATATGTGTCTGGCTTCTCTGGTGCTGTATTGTTCATGAAATGTATCCATGTTGGTGTGTGAGATTGTAATTCATGAATTTCATTGCTTTACTGTATTTCATTGTATTAATACACCTCAATATATACCAGCTGTACTGTTAATGAACATTTGGGTAGATGCAGTTTTATCTATTACAAATCTAGCTACTATGAAGATCCTTGATGTTCATATCTTCCAGTGCACACACTTATGCATGTCTACAGTTTATAGGCTTAGGAGTGGAGTTATAGGGTTATAGGCCAAGGATATGATCAGCATTAGTACAAAATGCTAAAGAGTTTTCAGTGTTTTTTACCAATTTCTACTATCATGAGCAGGATTCTTGTTTTTCCACATCCTTGTCAAAAGTTGACGTTCTTTATCTTTTATTTCAGCCATTCCAGCAGGCATGTCATAGTATTTCTTTGTGGTTTTAATTAGCACATTTTGATGATTAGTGAAATGGGATTATTTGAGATTTTAATTTTCTCCTTGTATTTTTAAGAATTTATACAATGAACAAGTATAAATCCAATAATTACAAATAAAAACTTCTAAAGAATGTGCATGTATTGCTTTGTTACCATATAATTTTCTTGAAATCAATTATTGCTTGCATATTTTATGTTAGGAATTAAAATTGCAACTTCTAAAACAAAGATAATTTTTATTGTATTCCATAAAACTTAGAACAGAATATTTGCAATTTGGAAATGTCAGTTAACAATAGAATTTGTGTAAATTTCTTACTCATGATGTGTAAGGCTTGATATCATTTAGTTTTCAATGAGGAAAGAGAAGTAGGCTGAACTTTCTCTTTTCCTAATTCAATTCAAATCATGGCTCTTCCTAGATGCTAAATAAATATATATTCCACTGCATTCCTTTTGAGGTATTTGCATGTTTACTGTGGGCATATATGACCATTTCAATTAAAAAAAAATGGGCCTTAATGTGAATGTGTTCTAAACCATTACAAAATACATATACAAATTATTTATATGTTCATCAAGGATATCAAATACTTAAAACTTGTGTATCTATAATATAACCAATGAGTTTTTACTAAATATTTGCCTGGCATATACTTGGATATATATTTATTATATTCATAATTCCTGGGAAATGGCCAGCCATGATAGTTCTAATCTACATTCCAACTCTTTTCAACAACAAGGATGTCTGCATGAGTAAATCATGCATGGAATTATGAGAGAAAACTGGCTCTTCTACTTTCCTGAATCATGAACATATTGGACTAGAAAGTTGCCATTGTTTAGTGCCTTCCTTTGGGGTACAGAATGGTGGTTGCAGTGAAATATTTAGTCTTCATAGGTTGGAGGGGTGAGCGGGAGGAAAAAGCAGTAGAAGTATTCAATTGCTTCACTGATATTTAACTATGAAACTTGTTAGTAGAAAGTAGGAAACCATTTTAGTATAGAAAAACTGCTTCTGAGAAATACAGTGCAAGAAGTTCTACTCTCTGCAAAGGACACACTGAAATGTTAGCAAGTGTAAGCATGTATTCACAAAGCTTAAATTAGTAGGTCTGTCACCTCTTAAGAACTACCTTTATCTTTCTCATTCCTAAAAGAAGATCCTCCAGCAGAGATATATCCTCTTATCCTTTAGAACGGTACTTCGGAGACATTAGAAGATTTAGGGGAAAGGAGGTGGCGGATGGAAAGGGATATTTGCTTAAAGAAGGAAAGTATCACTATGTAGAAGGATGTCTAATACATTAGGAAGGAAATGAGAAGATTTTGAAACGTTTCTTATATAAATCATAAGAACCTTTTCGAAACTAAATCTGATTTAAGAAGTTAAACTTGTTGTCATAAGTCGTTTTGAATGACATTATTAAATGTCGTAAACTGAAGATTAACTTTCCTTAGTATAAATTTGCTTGTATTTGAACAGCAAAGATTCTAAATAATCCCTCAAAAGACTGGGTAGAAGGTGGTAGCTTGTATAAGCCTTTTTACCCTTCCTTAATGTGAAAGTAAACTGCAAAAGCTGTTATGTCTAAGAAAAGGGTAATCAAGAAAAATATCATTAAAGTGTATTTGAGATTAACTGTTACATGAAAGAGCATGCCTGATACCTTACACAAGGAACTGGATTTTGCTTTCCAGTGCATGCCGATTGACTCAACAGTTAGAGCAGACTGAATTGTATTTTTGTAAGGCTCTTCAACAGGCAGCCAAATAAATAGCTTTTCCCCCGCTGCATGGTTTGCTGTTTGCTTAAGCAAAAATCCAATTTCTGGAGAGGACTCCACAAGGGCTAAATTCCCTGCCATTTACAAGTGTCCCATTAGAATAGCTTTCTATATGGAAATAACATTCCAAGACAAGGAGAGAAACGTTAGGTCTGAGGTCTGCTGTTCCTGATTTGTTTTATTATTTCTTTTTTCATTTGAAGAGTAGAGCTGTTTTCCCAGGAGAAAGAAGGAGAAAGAGCGAGTCATGTTTGAATACAAATGTCTCAAGAAACTGGAGCTTCTTTTAAAAGTGAAATCTCTCCTTTTTTTTGCTATGCATCAAGGACAAGGGTAGAACTGACAGCTTCACACTCAGGCTGCCTCTCATTAAAAGGTTTTTTAAATTAAGAATTCAAAGGGAAAAACTCCAAGCGCAGTAGCATATATTAGAGATGGTGTGTTTTGGGTTTCATTACTGTTTCCTTTAGTATGTCTGGAAGATGCTTTTATTTGAAAACACTCACAATTAGAATGAGACAACCTGTCTGTCTAGCTTATAGGGTACCATATAAAGACCTGGTAGCTTTCCAATAGATTCTTTTCCAGGAGGTGAGAAAAATAAATTTTAATGAAGGTTCATAAATTTTCAGAAATATTTTAACTAATAAGACTAATACTGATGATGTGATCAGTCTTATGAAATACTGATTTATAAAAATCAGTTATCGAGGTTTAAAATCTCTGTAACAGATTCAAAGGTCTAATCTAATATTAGGTTGGTGCAAAAGTAATTTCAGTTTTTGCCATTACTTTCATTGGCAAAATGGCAATACTTTTTGCACCTCCTGAATAGTTGCTCATTTTTTATTTATAGTTCTTGAAAATGAAGAGTCATACATCTTTACATTAACTAATTTTATTTACTTTTTCCATTTAAGGAAATGAACATAGATTTAACAATGTAATACAATTATTCAAAGTGTTCACCTAAAAGTGAAAAACCAAATTCATTGAAAATGGTCTAGAAAATGTCATTGCATTACAATGTTAGCTTGTTTGAAACTAATAAATGTCTATTGATTTAGTTGTTATACATACTATAGAAACTAGAAGATAAATTGGTCTCTCCATAAAAGCTTCACTAAAAGAAAGGTTTAAAGTATCACCATGAGGACAAGGTAATTCTGTTTACCAAATTTCCTTTTCATATAGCTCAAGGGTAGTTAAGCTTATTTACTCATGATCATTAGGGACCAACTCTATATTGATATTAAGTGTCATTAAAAACAAATAAATCAAAAGTAAAATCCCAGAACCATATAGATTTTTTGAAACAGTGTAATCTAATCCAATAAAGAAATTGAAAGTTGTATTTTTTTCCCCTCCTGATAGTCGTACATTGTATTGGGAGATATCACGACATAGTAAGAGTTAACTCTACCTGGGAACCTTTATTCAATGCAAAGAGAAGCATTCTCCTACTTTGCTATGATTTCTTCTTGGAAAACAGTGAGGACACGCAACCTGACACAACTAAGAGAACTTGAGCATTACAGAGTTCTAATACTTTGATTTTGTCAAAATCTGTATACAAATGTAATCAAAGCCAGAAAATAAGAAAAACTCCATGAAATTGCATCGTTGGTCCTGTCCCTAAATGTTTTCATTTCCTAATTTATAAAAGCAAGGAAGCTTGACTTTGTTTTCTTTATGTTCATTTGACCTTCCAAGTATGTGATCTCATGGGATTTAAAGGATTCATTTATTAATTCATTTGTTCCTTTTCTCATGCATTAAGCTGTTTTGAATTTTATCACCTTTTGCCTGGGCAACACAGTGAAACCCTGCCTCTACTAAAATACAAAAAATTAGGTGGGCATAGTGGCGCATGCCTATAGTCCCAGCTACTCGGGAGGCTGAAGGAGAATTGCTTTAACGCAGGAGGCGGAGGTTGCAGTGAGCCGAGATGGCACCACTGCCATCCAGCCTGGGCAACAGAGCGAGACTCCGTTTCCAAAAAAAGGAAAAAAGAAATGAATTTTTTCACCTTTTCTGACTTACTCATAACATACAAACAAACCTAGCCTTGTCTTCAGTTATCTCTTTCAACAAGATGGTGCTTTTAAGAAGGCAGGAATTTGTCCAAGATATGATTGCTTTCACATAATATAGAGGGGTTGATCATGGCTAAAAAATATAACTCCATTTAGGGGGTTTATCTAGAGGGTGAGACTTCATTTTTTTATACAGTCAAATGCTTGCTCAGATTTCTTTCACTTGCTGAGTTATAGTTACAGTGCATATGATGTACACATCATACAGCCAGTCACCCTGTGCTCCTAAATTACAGGGAGAGCTGAAGAATTGACAGCCAGAGGCCAAGATAATATTTTCAGGTATAAATGTGTTTATTTTTTAAAAGGACAAAACACTTTTTTCAAATTAGATAAAAATGCTATTCAAAATTATTTGCAGGTGTCAGGAAAAGAAAAAAAATAGAGTACCCTACACAGTATATTATTTCCTGTCACTAGGACTTAGAATTTCATTTTTGAGAACTGTCTCTTATCATTGGACAACTACTGAGCTAGAAGCCTGTTTGTTGCTTGTTTGATGGGATTTTAAGATGAAGCCATTAAAGTACATTTGGTCCAGGCTATTCGATGTTAGAAGGGAAAAATTAAGAGCACTTTATTATCTTTTTGTTTCTTGTTTTGATTTAAATTCAAAATTTAAATTAAACACTTGGTGAAGATAATATAACCTGCAATATGAGGCCTGTGATTAAATCATCCAAAGACTATTGTGTTTTTGGTTTCACTGAGGGCTGCCTTCACATTTGACCCACAACTCCCTTGGAATGAGAAACTTACAGGGCGGGCAATGGGAGGTTTGCACTGGAGCTGTCTCCTCGAGGCTGACAGCTAAAATGAGAAAGTAGGATCCTGTGGACATTTTCATTTGGCAACATTCTGCCTGTTGCGGAGATCCTGGAAGCATTTTGATTGTCTCAGGATGTGAAGAGGATGCTGAACAAATCCAAGTTGGATTTTTGCTCTTCTCCTTCCAGTAAGGAGAAATGAAAAATTTCTTTCAAGCAAGGTATGCCAGAACCTCTAGACTGAACTAGGGGGAAAAAATGTTTAAGGCATCTGTAAAAGCCAAATAAAAACAAACTTCATGTCCGCTCTACGTGATATTCAGTTTGTTATTTCCATCATTTTTTATTCTTTTAATTATATATTGTTGCCAGTGGCCTTAAAGCTATCTTTTCTTAATTATTTTAGAAACATTTAAGATTCCCTTGTATATATCAATGATCTGTTAACGACTTAAAGTAGCTTATGGACTTTATGTTAACAGATTTAAAAACTCTTAAATTCTATAGAATCAAATTAGAATGTCATGAAGAAACTTCATAATCTTAAAACCTGTTAGAGATTATTGGCATGAATTTTCTATGGCAAAATGTGCCGTAGAAAATTTCAGCATATAAAATGAAATCAATAGTATTTTTCCTTCCAATGCATATGTGAGTATCTTTTCAATATAAGTACAAATTGATTCAAGAAATCCTGGGAAATTGCACTATGCAGATAACTGAAAATTGCCAGTATGGATGTAGGCAATACTTGTGCGTGCCCGTTGAGTCTATGTCTCCTATACTTAAAACTGCTTATTCCCTGCATCCTCTTCCCTGCAGAAGTAATTCTGACTCTACAGCTCCTGCTGAGTGGCAGCAGAAGTCATTTCTCACCAGCCTTGGCCACAGCCCACTGGACTAAAGGTGGGCACCTCATACAAACTGGACCATTCACTTTCTCTCCACCTAGGATTTAGAATTAGAGCTCAAAGATTCTATGTAGCCAAGAAAGTCTATGCTTCCCCAAAACTAGAACACTGAAGCAGAGAAAGCCACTGTGTAGAGACTGAAATTAGCCTATTTCCACAGAAAAGGAGAGCCAGAAAAACCGCATAGTATCCGAGAGACAAAGATTCCCTTGTTTCTGTTGTTCTAGTTCTTTGTTCCTTCCTTTTTGGAGGAAGAACTGTACTTCTTTACCTTTGATTGAGATGGCCAGTATTCTTCTGGTAAATTCTACCCTCTAACCTTTCTTTTAAGCACAAGTTAATTTGATTGAGGTGTCTGTTACTTGTAACCAAAAGAAACTCATCTAATACAGCAGGCCACAGGAAAACAAATTAAAATCTAACTACCCTCAAGAAAAGAGATAACAAGCCAAATAATTACCCCAAGTAAGTTTCAAAACAGGAGTGGAAACTGGAAAATAAAATGCATTTCATTATTATACTGGGCTGTCAAGCCCAGTATTTTCTTAATTAAGTAACACTTGTTTTAAAAAGCTCAAAGGACATCCTGAGCTGAATCCAAGTTTATCCATATCACTTCTGATCTTTGCCTTCTAAGAAAATGATTTAGATTCTTACTTCTGACACTTTCACTTTGAATCGGATTTCTACTTTAATACTCATACTTTGAAAACTTTGAAATAACTCAAAATAGATGTATTAAAAAGTAGTGTTCTGAGATAGCACATGTCATCATGGAGTTCTGGATTTTATGCTTAAGGCAGGAATAATAAATATAGAATTGCATTAATCTTGTTCAAAGAACTTTCTGCAGCATCTCCTTCTAACAATTATATTTTATACCAAAGTCAAATTTAGATCAAATTTTTAAAAATTAAGAAGGATAGGAGACTTAATCCCTTACAGATCTGGGAGCCATAATAATGGTCTTCTTTTTAGGAGAAATTTTAATCTTTAAAATAAGAACTAAGGTAGAAATAATCTCAATTAATTATGTTTCAAATCATTTAGACAAGCATAAGATATAAAAATATATCATCTTCATTTATTAAGAAAAAGTATATGTTCTCATTAACTTAATGATGTGGCCAACTTTCTGTTAGTAGTACAATGTCAATTTTAAATTACAATGTTAGCAATGTGATTCACATACATATATATCACAGTTCATACACACATATATCACTGTGAAGTTTTTGATAAAGTGATAGCTTTGAATTAGTTCTCTTAAGAGTTTTCATAAATGTGCAGAAATTGCTTTGTGACTTAAGAATAAATTTTACCTATGTGTAAATTTCTCTTATTTCTTTCCTAGCCTGTCAATGCAGTGAATAGTTTAATAATATATTAACAAGTTGATATTTTAAGTGCCATTAAAGAAGCAGATCAACACTTTGCCATGGACAAATCTACAAATGCACACCTGAAAGAGTGACTATGCTATTGTGAGCTCATTTCTTTTTCTGCTCAGCCTCCCCCGCCCTTCATCTTCACATGCATAGTGATTTCATTTCCATATTAAACTTTGCACCATCTACCCAAAATTACTGGAGTTGAATGTAAGAATTCTATTTAATGTTTTATCATGTGATTAACTAAAATCTCTTAGACACATCTTTGGAATAAAACATTAAATATGACTATTAGTTATCTGCCTATTATGCTAATGTTTTATTGAAACTGTGCAGATGGGGCAAAATGTGCCATAGAAAATTTCAGCATATAAAATAAAATTAATAACAGTTGATGCTTATAAAGAGAATATTGTGTTCCAGGTAGTATGCATTATAGGTATTAACTAATTAATAGCCTGAAAAGTCTATGAGGTTTGGCACTATTTCAATTTTCAAGAAGAAGAAGAAATTGTATCACAAAGAGAGTAAGTTGCACAGTCAGGGTGACAGAGCAAGTGACAGAGATGAGATTTGACCCAGGCAATGTGGTTCCTGAATCCACTTTCAGTCTATCAGCTCACACAGGAGGATATACATACATGCTCCTTCCTCCTACTCATGGTATCTCCTTTTAGCAGTAGGGATGCCTTTGGTTTGTAGCTGGTAATAGAAAGCCAAACACAAATTAGCTTAAACAATATAGTGGTCACTATAATGCACCACCCAGAGCCCCCCATCACAATTGAAGGCCATTGTCTCCCAATCACTAGGAATGCTTCCAACAGACAGCCTTATCTGTCAGCTCCCTTTGGGACTGCCTTGGCTGATTAAATTGCCATGACCAAGATCACATCACCTTTCAGGACAGTTCACACCCAATTGATGTAGGAATATAAATGCTCAGCCTCCTTGGCCTAACTCAGGACTACTTTGGAAGAACATGCCTCTTTTGGAAGAACTCAAAGATAATAGAGTTCTTTGTGGTTTGTCCAAGGCCTTTGTTGAGAGTACATCACTGCCCAGTTTCTTCCTCTATGGGATCCTGCCTCCTATCCCTTACACAGGTGTTGATCCCATAAACATTCCCTGATAAATTTCTTGCAGGCTAACCTTGATCTCAAAGTTTGCTTCCCAGGCAACCTAACTTGCAGCACAAAATAGAAGCAAACTTTTTTGGCCCAAACAACTGGAAATCCACAGGTAAGTCTGTCTTCCAAGCTCATTTGTTTAAGAGGCTAGGACTTAATTTCCTTCTGTTTTATGATCTGCCTTTTAGGACCAGCTTTATTTGATTGCTGATTTCTTGCAATAGTGGAGAAATGGTTACAGCATTTCCAGTCATCAGATTTGCACATGATCCCATCCAGAAAGATATGCCAAATAAACTTCACTGTGATAAGACTGCATTGCTCATAAGATAGGGCATTGGAAAGTATTTATTGGCTTAAAAAAATGAATATCCACCCCAGAAGCTTAAAGAAGAGTCACCATAGACTGGGTTATATTGAGAGAGGGGAGGATAGTCAAATGAAACTTTGAACACTGTTAAAAACGGAGGATGAGTGGGTGTTGAATGTTGGGCAGGTGATAAACAGCATCTATAGTCCTCCACAATGGGGAGAAGAGAAAAAGAATAGCCCCCTCTTTTTTTGTTTTCATTTTTCTCTATATTTTTCAAATGGGAAATATTCTCCTCATTTTTTTTTTAGGTAATGCATGTTATCCATAGCTTAAAATTTATTTCCAGCACAATGCCTTCTCTCTCATTCCAAAGATAAGTTCTGAGGTTTCTCCACCATCTTCCCACAGGGTATGTGTTCATCGTATATATTTTATTTAATTATTTGTTTTATACTTATCTCTTCTAGAGAACAATGGATTCATTAAAGGCAGATCTTGGATATTGTTCATTACTGTATCCTCCTACAAGTAACACTGGGCCTGACAACAAAAGATATTCCACGTTTTGAAATGAATGCATACATTATTGAGAATGCTGGCTTTTCCTGGACATATTCCCAAAAGGTTGATAACGATGATGAAGGATCCATAATTATAAGATCTCTACTGATGAGTACAGGTCCATGGAGGAAAAATAATAATAATAATAATAAGATGCTGAGAGGAAGAAAGCACATGACCATTCTACCATGTCAGATGGTAACTTTCCAAAGAACCAAAAATGAAAGCACAGGTAACTGTTGACTGTTGAGTATGTGCATATAAAATGTTCATTCATAAATTAGTGAAGAGAGCCAGGTTCAATCATCCACATGCCTGGATTGCTAATAGGAATTTAAAAAAGAACTATTTTGAGGAAAGCATTTTACAGAAGAAAATGAGGTGTGATTTTAGTTTTTAGATTCTAAATGAGTTTGAGGGCATTACATCAATAGGAAACTCAAAGGTGTCTTTGCTTTTTGAGGATGGTTCGTCATGTGTTTGCTTTTGAATATGGGAAACTGAATGCAATTTAGGTGGACAAATGTAGAAGGAAAGAACCCCCAGTCTGTAACAGCTGATGGTTCCATTTTAAGAAAAATGTGCTTTGTCTGAAGAATGTTAGTTACTTAAGAATTCTGTTCGTAATCAAAGACACTGGTCTTGGGAGACCACACTTATCCGTCTAGTGCTTAGTCACTTCCATTTATTCCTGGAAACCCTGCTGCTAAGTAAAAAAGTCATGACATGAAAAAATATTTTTATTAATTTTAATAAGGAAAAATATGGGCTGGGTGTTGTGGCTCAACTTGTAGTCCCAGCACCCTGGGAGGCTGAGGCAGGAGGATTATTTAAGCCCAGGAGTTCGACAGCAGCCTGGACAACATGGTGAAAACCCATCTCTACAAAAAACACAAAAATTAGCCTGGTGTGGTGGTGTGTGCCTGTAGTCCTAGCTACTTGTGGGACTGAACCAGGAAGATCACTTGATCCTGGGAGGCGGAAGTCACAGTGAGCCGAGATTGTCCCACTGACTCCAGCCTGCGTGACAAGAGAGAGACCCTGTCTCCAAAGAAAAAAAAAGAAAGAAAAGGAAAATATGATGCAGTATGATGTAGTTCATCCTAACCCATGATGTATAACTTTTACAGATAGAAAAGACAATCGCAAAAAAAAAAAAAAATTTATACAAGTCATAAGCAAGTATTTGAAAATGAATAAACACAAGAGTTGGTATATGACATTTAATACAATAAATCTATATTTTACTCATCAAAGAAGTAAACATGAATGGGTGACTGGCACATAAGGTAGGTAAGGAAGTCATTCCCTGGAAAGTAAATTCATTCTTCTTTTTGACACATTTTCTAAACAATTATTTAGACTTTAAAGGCTCATTGTTATCTTGCACTCCACCTTTAATATAAACTGAAAGCACCTTTGTAGGTAAATAAAGACAAACACCAAAGCACTTCAGAACAAGTGGGAAGGACACATACAACCAACACAAATATTTAGAGAAGATGCTACCTCTTCAAACTTCTTTCTTGTCATACATAGAAAAAAGAAAAGCATTTGGGATTCATTCACAATTGAATAGTGTACAGTGCAATTTTGTTCCATATGAACTACTCTGGATAGAAACTATTGTGCCATGAAAATTGATGAGTGTTTCATTGCTTGAAATAGTCATGTCAAAATATCATTTCTTACAGTATATTTAGTATGTTTAGGATAAAACATTCACTATACTGAAAAAGGAGCCATTGTTTAACTTCTTAAGATCCAATATAGCAAAAATAATTAACTGAAAAGTAGTTGTGCAAAATAGACTACATGTTTAATTATCTATATATCCGTTATATTAGAATTTAATACATTAAGAAAATATATTGTCTAGTCACCATAAAGTGATTTTATTCCCATTATATTTCCATTTTTGTGAAATAATCATCAACATCACACCTGGGTTTTTTGGTCTTTTTTCTTTTTCTTTAATTTTATTTTTTCCATAAGTTATTGGGGTAGAGGTGGTATTTGGTTATATGAGTAAGTTCTTTAGTGGTGATTTCTGAGATTTTGGTGCACCCATCACCTGAGCAGTATACACTGCACCCTATTTGTAGTCTTTTATCCCTTCCCCCCCGTCACCTTTCCCCCCCAAGTCCCCAAAGTCAATCATATCATTTTTATGCCTTTGGGTCCTCAGGATAGCTCCCACATATCAGTGAGAACATACGGTGTTTGGTTTTCCATTCCTGAGTTACTTCATGTCTCCAGTCTCACCCAGGTTGCTGAAAATGCTGTTAATTCATTCCTTTTTATGACTGTGTAGTATTCCATTGTATATATATTAATACACACACACACACATACACATATATATATATGTATATGAATATATATTCTTTATCCACTTGTTGAGTGATGGGCATTTGGTATGGTTCCACGATTTTGCAATTGTGAATTGTGCTGCTATAAACATGCATGTGCAAGTATCTTTTCGTATAATGACTCCTTTTCCTCTGGGTAGATACCCAGTAGTGGGATTGCTATATTAAATGGTAGTTCTACTTTTAGCTCTTTAAGGAACTCTACACTGTTTTCCCTACTGGCTGTACTAGTTAACATTCCCACCAGCGGTGTAGAAGTGTTCCCTGATCACCGCATCCATGCCAACATCTACTGTTTCTTGATTTTTTGATTATGGCCATTCTTGCAGAAGTAAGGTGGTATTGCATTGTGGTTTTTATTTGCATTTACCTGATCATTAGTGATGTTGAGCATTTTTTCATATGTTTGTGGGCCATTTGTATATCTTCTTTTGAGAATTGTCCATTCATGTCCTTAGTCCGCTTTATGATCGGATATTTTTTTTAACCGATTTGAGTTCACTGTAGATTCTAGATATTAGTCCTTTCTCAGATGTATAGATTGTGAAGATTTTCTCCCACTCTGTGGATTCTGTTTACTCTGATGACTGTTCCTTTTGCCGTGCAAAAGTTCTTTAGTTAAGTTCCAACCCTTCATCTTTATTTTTATTGCATTTGCTTTTGGGTTCTTGGTCATGAAACCTTGCCCAAGCCAACGTCTAAGAGGGTTTTTCCAACGTTATCTTCTAGAATTTTTATAGTTTCAGGTCTTAGGCTTGAGTCCTTAATCCACCTTGAGTTGATTTTTGTATGAAGTGAGAGATGAGGATCCAGTTTCATTCTCCTGCATGTGGCTAGCCAATTATCCCATTTGTTGACAAGTATGTCCCTTCCCCACTTCATGGTTTTTGTTTGCTTTATTGAAGATAAGTTGGCTGTAAATGTTTAGGTTTATTTCTGGGTTCTCTGTTCTGTTCCATTGGTCTATGTGCCTATTTTTATACCAGTATCATGCTGTTTTGGTGAATATGGCCTTATAGTATAGTTTGAAATCAAGTAGTGTGATGCCTCCAGATTTGTTCTTTTTGCTTAGTCTTGCTTTGGCTATGCAGGCTCTTTTTTTGGTTCCATATGAATTTTAGAATCGTTCATTCTAATTCTGTGAAGACTGATGGTGGTAGTTTGATGGGGATTGCACTGGATTTATAGATTGCTTTTGGCAGCATGGTAATCTTCACAATATTGATTCTACCCATTCATGAGCATGGGATGTGTTTCCATTTGTTTGTGTCATCTGTGATTTCTTTCAGCAGTGTTTTGTAGTTTTACTTGTAGAGGTCTTTGTCTCTGTGGTTAGGTATAGTCCTACTTTTGTTTGTTTGTTTGTTTGTTTTTGTTTTTGATTTTTGGCAGCTATTTTAAAAGGGGTTGAGTTCTTGATTTGATTCTCCACTTGGTCGTTGTTGTGTAGAAGATCTACTGATTTGTGTACGTTAATCTTGTATCTAAAAATCTTCCTGAATTCTTTTATCAGTTCTAGGAGCTTTCTGGAGGAGTCTTTAGGATTTTCGAGGTAAACAATCATACTATCAGCAAACAGTGACAGTTTGACTTCCTCTTTACCGATCTGGATGTCCTTTATTTCTTTCTCTTGTCTGATTGCTCTGCCTAGGACTTCTGGTATTATGTTAAAGCAGAAGAGTGGGCATCCTCGTCTTATTCCAGTTCTTATAGGGAATGCTTTCAATTCTTCCCCATTCAGTATTATGTTGGTTGTGAGTTTGTCAGAGATGGATTTTATTACACTGAGGTATGGCCCTTGTATGCAGATTTTGCTGCGTGTTTTAATCATAAATGGATGCTGGATTTTGTCAAATGCTTTGTCTGCATCTATGGAGATGATCATGTGTTTTTTCTGTTTTTAATTCTGTTTATGTGGTGTATCACATTTATAGACTTGTGTATGTTAAACCATCCCTGCATCCCTGGTATGATACCCACTTGATTATGGTGGATTATCTTTTTGTAATGCTATTGGATTCAGTTAGCTAGTATTTCATTAAAAATTTTAGCATCTATGTTCATCAAGGATATTGGTCTGTAGTTTTTCTTTTTTAGTTATATCCTTTCCCGGTTTTGGTAGTAGGGTGATGCTGGCTTCATAGCATGAATTAGGGAGGGTTTCCTCTTTCTCTATCTTGTGGAATAGTGTCAAAAGGATTGGTACCAATTCTTCTTTGAACGTCTAGTAGAATTTTGCTGTGAATCCTTCTGGTCCCGGACTTTTTTGTTGGAAATTTTTAAAATTTTAAATTACCATTTCAATCTTGTTGCTTGTTAGTGGTATGTTCAGGGTATCTAATTCTTCCTGATTTAAGCTAGGAGGGTTGTATTTTTCCAGGAATTTATCCATCTCTACTAGGTTTTCTAGTTTATATGCATAAAGGTGTTCATAGTAGTCTTGAATGGTTTTGTATTTCAGTGGTGTCAGTCAATATCTCCTGTTTCATTTTCTAATGAGTTTATTTGGATTTTCTCTCTTCTTTTCTTGGTTAATCTTGCTAACGGCCTAGGAATTTTATTTATCTTTTCAAATAACAAGCTTTTTTAAATTTATCTTTTGTATTTTTTTTTTTTTGGTTGTTTAAATTTCATTTAGGTTTGCCCTGATTGTGGTTACTTCCTTTCTTCTGCTGGCTTTGGGTTTGGTTTGTTCTCATTTCTATAGTTCCTTGAGGTGTGATCTTAGATTGTCAGTTTGTGCTCTTTCATTCTTTTTGATGTAGGTGTTTAGGGCTATGAACTTTCCTCTTAGCCCCACCTTTGCTGTATCCCAGAGGTTTTGATAGGTTGTGTCATTATTGTCATTCAGTTCAAAGAATTTTTTCATTTCCATCTTGATTTCATTTATGACCTAATGCTCATTCAGGAGCAGGTTACTTAATTTCCATGTATTTGCCTGGTTTTCTTTTTGGAGTTGATTTCCAGTTTTATTCCACTGTGGTCTGAGAGAGTACTTGATATAATTTCAATTTTCTTAAATTTACTGAGGCTCGTTTTGTGGCCTATGAAATGGTCTATCTTGCAGAAAGTTCCATGCATTGTTGAATAGAATGTGTATTCTCTAGTTGTTGGATGAAATAGAGTTGATTTCCAGTTTTATTCCACTGTGGTCTGAGAAAGTGCTTGATATAATTTCAATTTTCTTAAATTTATTGAGGCTCATTTTGTGGCCTATAATATGGTCTGTCTTGCAGAAAGTTCCATGCACTGTTGAATAGAATGTGTATTCTCTAGTTGTTGGATGAAATGTCCTGTATAGATCTGTTAAGTCCATTTGTTCCAACGTATAGCTTAAATCCATTGTTTCTTTGTTGACTTTCCGTCTTGATGACTGGTTTAGTACTGTCAGTGGAGTACTGAAGTCCCTCACTATTACTGTGTTGCTGTCTGTCTCATTTCTTAGGTCTATTAGTAATTGTTTTATAAATTTGGGAGCTCCAGTGTTAGGTGCATTCATGTTTAGAATTGTGATATTTTCCTGTTGGACAAGGCCTTTTACCATTATATGATGTCCCTCTTTGTCTCTTTTAACTGTTGCTGCATTAAAGTTTTTTTTGTCTGATATAAGAATAGCTACCCCTGCTTGCTTTTGGTGTTCATTTGCATGAAATGCCTTTTTCCACCCCTTTATTTTATGTGGGTTTTTAGTCCTTATGTGAGTCCTTCTCCTGAAGGCAGCAGAAAGTTGGTTGGTGAGTTCTTATTCATTCTGAAGTTCTGTACCCTTTAAGTGGAGCATTTAGGCCATTTACATTCAATGTTAGTATTGAGAGGTAAGGCACCCTTGCATTCATGGTGCTATTTGCTACCTGTGTACCTTGTTTTCTTTGTTTGTTTGTTTTCCCTTTTAACTTGTATTTTTCTTTTATAGTTCCTATGTGATTTATGCTTTAAAGAGGTTCTGTTTTGATGTGTTTCCAGGATTTGTTTCAAGATTTAGAGTTCCTTTTAGCGTTGTTGTAGTGGTGGCTTGGTAGTGGTGAATTCTCTCAGCACTTGTTTGTCAGAAAAGGACTGCATCTTTCCTTCATATATGATGCTTAGTTTCACTGGATGCAAAATTCTTTTTTTTTTTGAGATGGAGTCTTACTCTGTCATCCAGGGTGGAGTGCAGGGGCACAATCTCTGCTCACTGCAACCTTCACCTCCTGACTTCCAGTGATTCTCCTGCCTCGGCCTCCACATAGCTGGAATTATAGGCACCCACCACCATGCCCAGCTAAGTTTTGTATTTTTAGTAGAGATGGGGTTTCACTGTGTTGGCCAGGCTGGTCTCAAACTTTTGACCTTATGATCTGCCTGTCTCAGCCGTCCAAAGTTCTGGGATTACAAGTGTGAGCCAGCGCGCCCAGCCTGGATACAAAATTCTTGGCCGATAATTGTTTTGTTTGAGGAGGCTGAATATAGGGCCCCAATCCCTTCTAGCTTGTAGGGTTTCTGCTGTCAATCTGATAGGTTTTCCTTTATAGGTTACCTGGTGCTTTTGTCTCACAGCTCTGAAGATTCTTTCCTTTGTCGTGTCTTTAGATAACTTGATGACAACGTGCCTAGGTGATGATCTTTTTGTGATGAATTTCCCAGGTGTTCTTTGTGCTTCTTGTATTTGGATGTCTAGGTCTCTAGCAAGGCTGGGTCAGTTTTCCTCAATTATTCCCCAAAATATATTTTCCAAATTTTAGATTTCTCTTCTTCCTCAGGAACACTGATTATTCTTAGTTTTGGTCATGTAACATAATTGCAGTTTTCTTGGAGGCTTTGTTCACATTTTCTTACTTTTTCTTTGTCTTTGTTGGATTGTGTTAACTTGAAGACCTTGTCTTTGAGCTCTGAATTTCTTTCTTCGACTTATTAAAGTCTATTGTTGAGACTTTTCAGAGCATTTTGCATTTCTTTTTTTTTTTTTTGAGACGGAGTCTCACACTGTCGCCCAGGCTGGAGTGAAATGATGTGATCTCGGCTCACTGCAACCTCCACCTCCTAGGTTCAAGGAATTCTCCTATCTCAGATGCCTGAGTAGCTGGGATTACAGGCACCCACCACCTCGCCTGGCTAATTTTTTGTATTTTTAGTAGAGATGGGGTTTCACTATGTTCCTCAGGCTGGTCTCAAATTCCTGACCTCATGATCCTCCTGCCTCGGCCTCCCAAAGTGCTAGGATTACAGGTGTGAGCCACCGCATCCAGCCACATTTTGCATTTCTATAAGTGTGTCCATTGTTTCCTGAATTTTTATTTTTTTTTTCTTTAAGTTATCTATTTTCTTGAATATTTCTCACCTCACTTCTTGTATCATTTTTTTGGATTTCCTTGCATTGGGCTTTACCCTTCTCTGGTGCCTCCCTGATTAGCTTAATAACTAACCTCCTGAATTCTTTTTCAGGTAAATCAGGGATTTCTTCTTGATTCCGATCCGTTGCTGGTGAACTAGTGTGATTTTTGGGGGGTGCTAAAGAGCCTTGTTTTGCCATGTTACCAGAGCTGCTTTTCTCATTCCTTCTCATTTGGGTAGGCTCTGTCAGAGGGAAGGCCTAGGGCTGAAGGCTGCTGTTCAGATTCTTTTGTCCCACAGGGTGTTCCCTTGATGTAGTACTCTCCCCCTTTCCCTATGGATGTGGCTTCCTGTGAGCTGAGCTGCAGTGATTATATCTCTTCTGGGTCTAGCTACCCAGCAAGTCTATCCAGCTCCAAGCTGGTACTGGGGGTTGTCTGCATAGAGGCCTGTGATGTGAACCATCTATAGATCTCTCAGCTATGGATGTCAGCACCTGTTCCAGTGGAGGTGGCAGGGGGGGAAATCGACTCTGAGTGTTCTTAGCTTTGGTGGTTTAATGCCCTATTTTTGTGTTGGTTGGCCTCCTGCTAGGAAGTGGCATTTTCCAGAGAGCATCAGCTGTGGTAATATGAAGAGGAACTGGTGATGGGCAGGGCCCTAGAACTCCCAAGATTATATGCCCTTTGTCTTCAGCTACTGGGGTGGACAGGTGAAGGCCCATGAGGCGGAGGCAGGGCTAGGCGTGTCTGAGCTCAGACTCTCCTTGGGCGGGTCTTGCTGTGGCTGCTGTGGGAGATGGGGATAAGGTTCCCAGATCAATGGAGTTGTGTATCTAGGTGGATTATGGCTGCCTCTGCTGAGTCATACAGGTTGTCAGGGAAGTCGGGGAAAGCTGGCAGTCATAGGCCTCACCCAGCTCCCACACAAACTGAAGAGTCAGTCTCACTCCCACCATGCCCCTCTCCCCAACAGCCCCAAGTTTATTTCCAGGCGGTAGGCAAGCCAGGCTTGAGAACTTGCCCCAGGCTACCTTCCTAGGTTCTTCCCCCACCTGTGGAGTCTGCACACTGGATTCGTGCCCTCCTCCGAGTTCTGGTAAGGAGACTTCTCGCACAGTTCAAATTGTTACAGAGTTCAGCTAGAGATTTCCTCTCCCTATGGCGTTTTTGCTTGTTCCTCTGGCCATCCCAGAAGGATCCCTGTGAGGCCAGGCAGGAATGGCCTGCTTGGGGACACAGAGATCTGCCAGAGCTTTTCCCGCTGCTTTCTCCACTCCTGTATTCTCTCCACTCTCTAGATTGACTCAGCTCCAGGTAAGGTCGAAACTTGTCTCGCAAGCAGACCTTCAGCTTCCCCAGTGGGGTTGTGTGTTCGGGAGAGGAGGATCTCTGGTTCCCACTTCTGCAGTTGGGGCACTCACAGTATTTGAGGTGTTTCCAGGGTCCTGCATGAGCAGTCCACTTCCTTCGGAGGGTCTGTGGTTCTTCTTGGGATTCCTGGTTCGTTCTTGCAGTTGACCTGGAGCTAAAATCCATGATGTGCTCCTCTGCACACTGCTCTGTCCATCCAAGTCATATCAATAATCTAGTCCTGCCTCCCTTTTGCCATGATGATCCAATCCATACACTTAGTTTTATGTATGGTAGTCACGCACTCGTTCCCTTGGAATTTCATATCCAAACAAGATTCATTGCATGCCTATAATTTTCCAAGCATTGTATTAGATGTCATATGCAAAATTATGACGAGTGGTGTAAAAATATGTGGAGTAGTGTAATTCTAATCAGCTTTCAAAAGCCAGATTAAATCTCAGTTTTACTTTAAGCTCATATGACTATCTCTGTTCTCTTTCTGAAATTCTTTAACTTTTCAGTGCAAGTTTTTGAAAATAACATCAAGGCAAAAAAAAAAAAAAAAGCAAAACATCATAGGTTTACAGCACAATTAATATTTTACAAATTAAAGAAAGCATCTAATAATTAAGCCCCATATTATTGGAACTCCAGAAATGCCACAATGCCCCATGTGTAATTGTCCCTTAGAAAGATAACCAACGTCCTGACTTCTCACATCACAGGCAGTTTGGAATAAGTGTAATCATACAGTTTATACAAAAAAGAAGATATGTCTTTCATTCAATTTATGTTTGTAAGGACATCATATTTTTACAGATTATAATAACTAAGTAATCACTATTATACTGTATTCCATTAGAGTAATATAGAATTTATTTTTTTCATTTTACTATGTGTAGTTACTATTTTCCAGCTTGGGGTTAGTAAGAATATATCTGATATTACTATTCACATGCAAGTTATATATTTATATACAGTTCATGTAGAGATATGTTTTTGTTTGTTTTTGAGAAAATACCTGAGAATGCAATGGCTGGGTCAATGGTGAGCATATATTTAAACTGAGAGAAAAGTGACTAAATGTTTGTCAAAGTGACTATACCATCTTCCATTTTGATTGGTTGTATTACTGTAAATTTCCATTAGTTTCAGTTGTCCACATTCTCTCAAACATTTTGTGTGGTCAGACTTTAATATAATCCATCCTAAAGGGTATTTAATACTATCTCCATGTGGTTTTAATTTGCATTTCTCTGATGATTAATGAAGTTGAGCACTCTATAATGTACTTAGCTGCCGTTTTTATATCTATCTTTTTAAAGTTTCTGTTCAAATATTTTGCACATGGAAAAAAAAAAAACACACACACACACAGAGATGAGTTGTTTCTCTACTTACAATTAAATTGTAAGATTTAGTCCTGTGTTCTAGACAGAAGGTTTTCACATATATGTTTCAATAATATTTTCTGCCAGTTTTGGCTTGCTTTTTTATTTTCTTAATTAATAAGAAATAAATTTAACTTCTGTCCCATATGTCATCATGAGGCAGAAATTAAGTTTATCTATTTTTTAATCATCCATTGTTTATTTTTTCATAAGAAATAATGCTCCCCTAGTGTTTTGATTTAGAAGCTTTAGTGTTTAACTTTTATGTTTATATCTACAGCAGTATACTTCCATTTGTCACCATCCAGTTCTTTATGATACTATTGACATATGTGTTTATTTTACATATGCTTTAAATTAAAAACACTTGCCATTAGGTCAGGCATAATTTTTTTAAATAAGTTTTCTTACTTATCCACATATTTATGGTTTCCTGTATTCTTTATCCTTTCAAATAGACCTGAAGTTTCCTCTCATATCATTTCACTCACCTTGAGGAATGACCAAGAAGCTTAACATTTTCTTAACGCCATTATCTTAACAAATTTTCTCAGCTTTAGTTTATGCGAAGTATTTGTGTTACTGTATTTTTAAAGGGTATAGCCCATAGGTTTAGATTTCTATGTGGCTTTTTTATCTTTGATCCTTAAATGGTCATTCCATTGTCTTCTGACTTATGACGTTTCTAATAAGAAGTCAGTATTTTAATTTTTCTGCTATATAGTCTTCCTTTTATTCTCTGGCTTTCTCTCTTTCTCTCTCTCTTTTATTTTTTTTTGAGACAAAGTCTCACTCTGTCGCACAGACTGGAGTGCAGTGGCTCACTGCAAGCTCCGCCTCCCGGGTCCACACCCGGCTAATTTTTTTGTATTTTTTAGTAGAGACAGGGTTTCACCGTGTTAGCCAGGATGGTCTTGATCTCCTGACCTGGTGATCTGCCCGCCTCGGCCTCCCAAAGTGCTGGGATTACAGGCATGAGCCACCGCGCCCGGCTGACTCTCTCGCTGCTTTTAATGTTTCCTTGTTGTCTTTAATTTTTAAAAATTTGACCAGAGTTAGATTTCTTTTATTTAAAAAATCCATTTATTATTATTTTTTAAATTTCTGTGGGTACATAGCAGGTGTATATATCTACGGGGTGCATGAGATGCTTTGATGTAGGCATGCAATGTGAAATAAGCACATCGTAGGGAATGGGATAGCCCTCCCTGCAATTATTTATTCTTTCAGTTCCAAACAATCCAATTACATTCTTTAACTTATTTAAAAATATACAATTAGGTTATTACTGACTAGAGTTACACTACTGTGCTATCAAATAGTAGGTCTTATTGATTCTCTTTTTTTCATAGTATACAATATGCTCTTTGGAACTGTATTTTATATTTTACCAGATTTGGAACATCCCCATTTTCTTTCTGTTTCTTCAGTTACATACATAGTAGATAGCATAATTGTTTTTCCTATAAGTCACAGATGCATATATCTATTTTCTAATATTTTTCCTTTCTGTTCTTACGTATATTTCATGTCTTCTGATCTGTCTTTAAGCTTACTGAATTATTTCTTCTGCACTATCTAATCTTCACTGGAGCTGCACAGAAAAATTTTCATTTTAGATATTTTAATTCTTAGTTGTTGAATGCTTATTTGGTACTGTTTTGTATTTTTCATTTCTCTGTTGAGTTTCTCCATTGGTCGTTTATTTTGTACACCTTTTCATGAAAACATTGAACATTTTAATAATAGCTATTTTGAAGTTCTTGGAAGTTCATTCTAACATACACAGGATGTCTGAGACTATTTCCACTGACTACTTTTTCTCATAATGATGGTTCATCTTTTCTTTTTGGGGGAAGTACAGTATAGTTACTCATTATAGTGATATTCTCAATCTTGTGGATAGTATATTTTTGGAGTCTAAATTATGTTTTATTTCTTTAACAGTTACTGAGTTGTAAAGATTTATCCTATTGAAGAGTGACTTTAAGCTTTTTTAGAGTGAGTTTAAAGTAGATTTACTGGTGAGGTTTGACCTTCCTGCAGAATCGACTGAATCCTTGGTGAGTTTAGAAAGGCTTTTTTCCAGTCTTGATAGTCTGAAAACCAATGTCTTCCAGCAATGCTTATTTATTTATTTTTATTTTCACTTCACAGAACTTCAGCAGCTGTTCTTTGCCCAGTCTTGCAGTATTTCACATGCACATATGAGTCATTGGCTAAAGACTCAAGTGTAACCTTACGCAAATTTCCAAGACTTTTTCTCTGAATGGATTTCTTGTCTCCACTACACTGTCCAATAGATTCCAGCACCCTCAATGATCCCAAATTTTGATTTCTATTTTCTCTACTCGATGGGATCCTTCGTTTCTGTTGAGTTTTATTTCCCTGTGCCACACTTTGGAAATTTTCTCCACCTAAAAAGCAGCAATGAAAGTTGAATACATCTTGTGCATATCCCACTCCTTAAGGATCTCCTTCATAAGCTGCCTATTATTCTATATCCGAGTATACTGTCTTCATAGATTTTGTCCAGGTTTAGTGTTTATGCAGGTAAGGCATTCCCATTACTCCATCATAGTTAAAATCATGACATATTAATATGTTTGGCATCATTTCTGCCATGAGACATTTGACTTAACAGTTTGACCTCTTACTTGACTATTCTAGCTGCTGTTTAGTACATCTGCCTTTTTGAAATAAAGCTCAGAGTTTTGCTTATGCCATTTTAAATTTATACTAAAACGCACACTATAAGCCTTTCTAAATGCCTAAATCTAATGATTTTTGGCATGTGAAGAAAAGCAAATATAAATTATATTTATTTATATGCATTTTTCATTTTAAAAATTCCCTGAAACTGAGAGACTATAATCTATTCTTTCCTAATCACTATTTGGCAATTGAAACAACTCAATGTCATGCCATTTTAGAAAGAATAATATGTGAATTACAGGACTTTTAAGGGAACTAACATATCTACTTGTGGTCATTGTAAAATACCTTAAAATGTATGGGGTAAGTTTATCAAGTCAAATAAAAATCTGGTGGTGCATATGTCTTCATTGCCTGCCGTGGTATCTAGCAAAGTTCAAGGATCGTTGATATTCATTGGCTGAGTGATGGAAATAAAGTCAAGATCTCACACTACTGGAATACTAGCAGTTTCTACAATAGATGAATCATTCCTTATCCCATCTGTCAGTGCCTGCTCAGCAAGAATTTAGAGAATTTGAATGGAAAATGAAGTGAAAGTGACACAATGAATTCCATGTATTGTGTAATACTCAGGGAATACACCTTTATTTGGAAATGGAAAACTAAATCGAATCACAGGTTCGGTGTGGAGGCTCATGCCTGCAATTCCAGCATTTTGGGAGGCCAAGATGGTAGGAACGCTTGAGGCCAGGAGTTCAAAGCCAGCCTTGTCAATATAGTGAGACTCTGTTTCTAAATAAGAAAAATGAAAAAGAAAAAACAAGCCAGGCATGATGGCATGAGCATGCAGTCCCAGCTATTCAGAATACTGAAGCGAAAGATCAGTTGAGCCCAGGAGTTCCAGGCTGCAGTGAGCCATGATTGCACTACTGCACTCCAGCCTAGGCAACAGAGCAAGACCTTGTCAAAGACAAGGAAAAAAAAAAAAAACCAAACAAATAAGCAAAACTCCCAAAACACAGACCCATGTACATGAGAGCTATAGAAAATATAAAAATAATGATAATATAACCTAATTCCTTCTTTTAACAAAGGAGAAAAGTAAGATAAGAAACACATCATAGGCTAGGAGGAACAGGAAGTTTGCTGTGAGATAGTCTAATATATAATGTTGACTGCACTACTTACCAGCTATATTGAATCACACAAGTCCATTAATATCTCCAGGATTTAGTTTCCTCATTCCTAAAATGTGTATTACACTGTTAAACATACAGAGTTATTATGAAGAACAACACTCAAGTACTTGGAATTCACTTGGAACGAAGTTCAAACTTTAAAAAAATACATATTTTCTTTCCATTTTCTTTGCCCAAAGACACATCATAAGTAATTGGCAGTCAGCTCCACAATTCAGACCCAGTGTTCTTTTTATACATACACTGTACTCCACAATGGATCAAAATCTTTTCCTATTTAGCAACTCACCAATAAAGGACACAGACAAGTGATACAGGTATACATATTTTTAATACGTATATGACTAAAATAACATTATATAGTGAAATTGCAAAAATTTTGTCACAAAAAAAATTTTGAGTACTTTTCAAAGGACCTACTTCTATGTTTACAAACTATTTTTCATGTCTAATTAATAAGAAACTTTGGAAACAATTTGATCTATCCAGGGATGTGAATGTTAGTTTCTATTTTTCAAGCCTGATTACAGAAGAACTTCTAAAGCAGTTTAATCTGTTCAGGGATGGTAAACAAATATGTCAACATTCATTTTACATTTATGTCTGTAGCAGTTAAAGGAAGAAATGTGGAAATAAACAGAATTTAGTATTTTCTCTCCGTCTTTTCTTTTGTAAGAACTAAGAGACTCCAGTGTATTTTATTTTCTATCAAGGATCCAAACTCCTAACTGAGATAAATTCATTTCAGATGAAGTTTTTAGTAGCCTTACCAAGCAGTTTATGGGTTGGCACACTGCCATAAAGTGATCTATAACCTCATAGTTCACTATTATGCAAATACAAATTTGGCAAGAAAACATGTGTTCTACGATTTTTCTCTAAGGATAATCACATATTTCAAATTTCAAATACAAAATTATGTTTGACATTTAATTTGAACATGGCTTACTTTTAAAAATAAATAATATAAAATCTGTCCTGTCGTACTTTGGTCGAGAAAATGTTTTTCTTTCTGTGTATTTCAGTTTTAGTGCTTTATATCTGCAGGACATATGATGCTCAGACACATATATTTACATGTGCCTGCTGGATATATACATAATTTTGAAGCTTCTCTTGGCAGAAACATAAGACATTGTTTCAACAGAAACAGGGCAGGTTAAAAAAATTGTCAGTCAGTAGACACGTCTCAAAATTGTTAAAAGTCGTATGTCCAATCATCATTAATTATACAAAATGAGGCTGACAAGTTCACATGCATTCAACCGTGTTGTACAGGGAATTATTACTGATGAATGACAGATGAAACGTAATGAAGATTGGATGTGAGTAATTAATCGAGGAAAGATCCACTTTAGGAAAAAAGTTGTTCTTTCAGTCTTCTTAAATTTAGCCAATAGGGGTCAGCACCACAGCTGTGGTAGATAACATTTCCCTTTGCTCTTGTATTCACAGAGCTAGTCTGATGTAGATATGGCTCATTGTCAAATCTCAATGGTGTCAAATCAAGCTGAACAATAGTTTTACTAAGTTTTAATATCTGGAAATATACCAAACACTATGGACTATTTACAGTTTTTCTAACAATCAAATGCCTGACAAACTTTATTTCAATGGTCTGGGTAAATCAGCACACACATTAAGCAAAATGTATTACTTAAAATTCATTGCAAGTCTGTAGATTGTTTTTGGGAGGATTTTTAATATCAAATTAAATTGCATAATAAATCACCTCCAAAGAATTCACTGAGTTTATAATGTAGAATAATGAAATGTGCAATATATGAAGTGAAACATCTCATATTTTAACCTTTATGCTAAGTGAAAATAGCAGGTAGAGGTAGAATTGTGTTTATAAAAGTGTTTTCTTAAGGTATTGAGAGGAAAACGCAGGCCTAGTGTGACATATTATTTATTCCCTAGACTCTGTTTGCCACATGCCAAGTAAAATTCACTATATTGCCAACTTCCTTGAATTTTCTCTCACTGAAGCAGTCGGGGTCAGAATCATATGAAAGAATGACATTTGGTATGGTTTAAAGGATTTCAAAGGCCAATCCAAAAATATATTCTCCATTTGCTATCATTGTAACTGACATTGCAATCATTTTGAAATCTTTGTGCTAAGTTGATTGCCTCTGCATTCACTCATGTTTCCAACCATATAACCATTTATTCATTCACTGTCCACTCATTCAGACATACATACATTTATGCCTGAGCACATCTATTTATGCATGTATTCATTTTTAAATTTATCAAAATTTGCCTAGTGTGCTTGTATGATGAGGGATATAGCAAGAAAGCAACAACAATATCAAAAACTACCAAAGTCCCTGCCCTCATGGAACTTAAAGTCTAGAGAAGGATTCAGATAGTAAATAAATAATCATAATGTAACATGTTCACTGAAATGAAATATACAGTGCATCCAGGAACTGAGAGACAGTCTGAAGGGCCTGTGTAGAACTTATTGATGAGAAGATATCTAAGCTGAGGCCAAGAAAATGGTTGTACAGAACCAAGTTCAAGGGGAGAAAGACGTGGGTTGGGAGGAAAACAGTCAAGATTTCTGCAACTTTTTTCAAACTATCTATATAATAATCATCATCATCAATGTTGATTGTAGTCTTCTCTATCCCCGATATATCATTCAAATTATTTCCTTAAATACTAAAATTAATTACAACAGTCTTTATTTTCACAGATGAGAGGACAGGAGAAGAGAGGTTATATGGTTAAGTGTCCAAAATCATGGCCTGTGTGGGTTTGATCCTGTCATCATGTTGCTAACTGGTTATTACAGAAAACCAAATGCCATATGTTCTCCCTTATATGTGGAAGCTAAACACTGAGAACACATGGACACAAAGAAAGGAACAACAGACACTGGGGCCCACTTGAGGGTGAAGGGTGGGAGGGGACTGAAAAACTACCTATTGGGTTGTATGCTTATTACCAGGGTGACAAAACAATTTATACACCAAACCCCCATGACATGCAATTTACCTATGTAACAAACCTGCACGTGTACCCCTGAACCCAAAATCAAAGTTTAAAATAAATAAATAAACAAAATCACGGCCCGAACAACTCCAAAGCCCACCATTGCCACTCTTTACCACTGGCCTCTTTTGAAAGGCTCACAATATTGAGTTACCCTAACAGCCAAGCCTGATAGTTCTCTGGCTTTTACATTCATTATCTGGCAGATTGGTAAAGTTGTACAAGTCTAGGATTCCGGTGTTAGGCCCTTGAAAGCAGATGATAGAGTGAGCTAGAGTGAGAGCCTACTCTATCATGGTGTGGTATAATAGGGAGGAGGTTGGAGGGATTCATAAGAATTCTGAGGGAAAGTAGAGAGGTTTTAAGCTGGAGGAATAGTGTGAGCTCAAGAGAAGTATTGTTCACAAAGGGAAGTATAGAAAGATGAAACAAAGAAACACCTACCTACTTGTTTTGCCTTAAGCATAACTACAACTTAAACAGTCCACTTTCTAATGAAACTGATTGGTACTACAATAGTACACTTTAATTGTAGTGAAATATAGCATTTTCTATAATAACTTAAAATTTTCAAGGACACATAATTTAATATTACACCAAACAGGTAAAAAGTAATTTAGGAGAAACCTAAATTATTAGGACATAATAATTCATAGATATAGGTATAGATAATATGGCTGTAATGATAGGTATATATAACATATACATAGCTGTGAGATATAGATAATGTCATGATCTATGTAGATATCAGTTGCACAGTGGAATGAGGAGAACCAGCATACCCCGATTGAAATTCTGACTCTTTTACTTTCTAATATTTGACTTTAGCAAACCATATCATTCCACCAAGCCTCAGTTTTCATGATTGTAAAGTGTAAATATAAATTCCTACCTGAAATAATTTAATTAAAAATATAGATAGATGTAAGAACATGGTTCAGTATCTATTATCTTTGTAACATTCAATATCTGACAAATAATATTATTACTGTAAATGTACCAGCCTTCCACTGAGCAAGGTGCCATCAACCTTAATGAAAGAAAGTATATAAAATAAAATATTTGCAACATTTCCCTTTATCTCTCTCATAAACATATATAATCCCTGTCTCTCTCATACATATATACACATATCCAGAATATATAAGGAACTGAATTCAATAGAATAAAGACAACTGATCTCATAAAAATATGAAAAAAAAGAATATCAGATTTATCAAAGGAGAAATTCAAATAGCTAACAAGTATAAATGATTAGAAAAATGCAAATTAAAATGATTAAATATCTGAATGAGTGAAAATACCTAATGTTGACCAAGGCATAAAGAAATCAACTCTTATGTATACTTGAAACCCAATTGTTAAGTATCTATCAAAATTCTGAAAGCACATTCTCTTTACTCAGCAATTCTGCTTATAGACTTCATATAGAGAAATTCTTATACTCTAGGCAGGTACAAAGATGTTCACCATTCTTATTATCTATATGAAAAGGAAATATAGTAAATTATATCAATAAAATAAATCTTTAATTTGTGTTTGTTTTTAATTTTTGTAATACAAGGTCTCTCTCTGTCACCCAGGCTGGAGTAGAGTGACATGATGATGGGTTGGTGCAGTCTTGACCTCCTGGGCACAAGTGATCCTTTCATCTCAGCCTCCCAAGTAAGCTGGGACCACAGGTGGATACAGCCATGCCAGGCTATTTTTTTTTCTCTCTTTCTCTATTTTTTTTTTTTTTGGTTGTATGGGGGTCTCACTACATTGCTTAGGCTGGTCTCCGACTCCAGGGCTCAAGGGACCCTCCCACTTCGGCCTCCCCAAAGTGTTGGGATAACAGGCGTGAGCCACCATTCCCTGCTAATGCTTTAATAAATTATTGTCTGTAATACAAGCTAATATCCATGAGCTTGAAAGATATATAATAAAACCTATTCATAAGTTTTCAATATATAGTGTGTATTATAGATAATTACACATAGTGTATAATATATAAAGTAATATATATGATATATATAAAGGAATTTCACCGAGATAATTTAAACAGAAACAAAAGTACAAACCTGTTATTCAAGAACATTTATGTAAAACCATACATAGATTCACACACACCCACACACAAAACCCTAATCTATATATTCTGTATTTCTGTAAATGCAGTGTGAAAAAAAGCCCTGGAAAAATACACAAGAAAATAAATCTAACCCTTGTGAAGGAAGGTGAACTCTGCAGTGACAGAGGGTAAAGAGGGCATTTCATACTAAATAATACTTTCATAATTTTAAGCATATATTGTGGATATTTATGGAGTTTTGCTGTAATTTTGAGAGGAAACAGAGTGTAGGTTAGGCATTCTAAAAATCAGACTGAACTCCCACATAAATCATGAATCTCAAAGCATGTTCATGAACTTAATATTTTTGTGGCCCATTTCCAATTTTTCTCTACTTTTCACCACCTTACCCCCGTTTTTTAGACACATGGTCTCACTCTGTTGCCCAGGCTGGAGTGTAGTGATAAGATAGATGGCTCACTGCAGCCTGACTCACTACAGCCTTAAACTCCTGGGCTCAAGTGATCCTCCTGCCTCAGCCTCCCAAGTAGCTGGTACTACAAGCATGTGCCACCATACCCAGCTAATTTTTTAATTTTTTTGTTGAGATAGGTATCTCACTATTTTGCTCAGGCTAGTCTTGAACTCTTGGCTTCAAGTGGTCCTCCTGTTTTGGCCTGCAAAGGCATTGTGATTACAGGCCTTGGCTACCATGCCCGGCCCCATTTTTTTTCAAACAAATAAAACAATTTGGAATATGAAGACAAAATGCCAATTAAAGAGGAATATCAGTAATCATTTATTAGTATCTTTTATTATTATTGATATGAGATGTTATAAAATGGTAACAAGACATATCTCATTATCATTTTACTGAATATATATTATAAAATACATAATTTTATGCTATATATATATTGCTCATATATGTTATAAAACATACAACCTTACAATAACTTCCAAATTTTAGAATCTAATTTTAAATTTACTTAGTATTGTTGAATTGACAAATTCTTGTCTCTGGTCATTATTCCGAAAGAAGAAGGTGTCAGCTTCCTAATTATGTGTTATTGTGTCAAAAATCCTATTTTTTACACAACTTGCATTTTTCTCATTTAGGATCAAAATTGATAACATCTCTTGTTTTTAATGGCTTCATTTTCTAGAAATTCCCTGAAGATGAACTTCATCATCTGTGTGGGAAGGCAAATGTATTTGAAATTTCAATCAAAATTTGGACTATTTTCCTATAGAAAAATATTTAGGCTTTTTCATTTGATCTATTATAACATACACTACTTGAAGGCAAAGATGAAGTCTTAGCCATCTTTGAATTTCACCTTTAGCATGGGGTCTGACACTCATTTTATGTTAGGTGAAAAAATGCCTTAGCAGAAATTCAGTAAACATAATCTAAGGCTAAAAATCCTAGAACTTAGAGTCCAAAAATTGACATCAGAATCCTTGTTTTACTACTCACAAGTTATGTTATGGACAATATATTTAACTTGTCTAACTTTACTTCCTGTCTGTTAAGTAAACATAATAATACTTACCAGATAGGGAGTTAGGGGAATTAAACATGGTGGATAAATGAAATGGTTTACATATTTAAGATAATTATTCAGCTATGTATATGAATTATTCTGGGCAAAGGGGGTACATAAGTGCCTAAGTTAGAGAGTTCCTACCCTTACAGAGCTTCATGCCTATGGAGGAAATGGGCATTACATAAATGATCATGTAAATAATTACAAAAAGAAGTTTAGGGAACCTAAATTTGTCAATGGATGTAAGAGATGTTTCTGTAATTATATAAAATTAACAGCCAACACATGACAGCCTATCGAGAAAACAGCAGGTGGTATAGGAGAGAACAATACTTACTGAAGGTATAGCATCCTCAGAATTAAGTGAGAGGATGAGAAATCGAGGAACTTTTAAAAGTCCAGTGAAGCCGAAGGAGTCTGGGAAAGGAAGGTAGGTTCATGAGATGGTAGGAGCTAGATTTAGCATAAAATTATGTACAGGAAACTCTTGGTAGAGGATCAGGTGTCTGGTAGATGCAAAATAAGTTACAAATAGGAAGAGGAGATGACAATGATGGTGATCAAGATAAAACAGTTTTCTGAGCAAAACGTTTTTAAAAAGAATCATTCTGTATGATATATAAATTGTGGAATTACAGTTTATTAACCTGTGGTTTATATGTTTGTCTAGCTACTTAACATTCTGATCTCACTTTCAAAAGTGTAAGTGAAGTCAAATTCTAGTCATGACTACCATCATAAAAGCAACTCATGGTATCAATGGCTGTGCTTAGGGTCATGGCGGCTAGTTAGTCTTCGTGATGATTTTCTTGGCTATGTGTTTACATTTAGTGAAGAAAGAACAGAAAAGTGTTTGTGTGTGTGAAAGAGAGAGTGAGTGAGTGAGAGACACGCAGAAAGAGAGAATAAAGACCATTGAGGTCTTTCTGTCCTGATAAACTGATGAAAAGAAAATAAGTACAAGTTTAAGTGATTCCAAGAAATGTTTACTAAACACACCAGTTTGCAATTTGGAATTTAATCTGTGCCAAACCTTTGGGCAATGACTACACAAAGTTGTATCATAATGCTACCTTTCTTAATCAGATAATTATTTTCAAAATAACGTATCTTCTGGGTAAAGAGAAAGGTAAAAGAAATTTCTTGTTTGCAAATATATTCTCAGTTATCCATGTATGAAATATGTGTGTTGGCTGGGCGCGGTGGCTCACGCCTGTAATCCCAGCACTTTGGGAGGCCGAGGCGGGCGGATCACGAGGTCAGGAGATCCAGACCATCCTGGCTAACACGGTGTAACCCCGTCTCCACTAAAAATACAAAACATTAACCGGGTGTGGTGGGGGGCGCCTGTAGTCCCAGCCACTCCGAAGGCTGAGGCAGGAGAATGGCGTGAATCCGGGAGGAGGAGCTTGCAGTGAGCTAAGATCGCGCTACTGCACTCCAGCCTGGGCGACAGAGCAAGACTCCGCCTCAAAAAAAAAAAAAAAAAAAAGTAGTATGTGTGTTAAATGCTTACTCCATTTGTTACATCTGGAAAGCATTGGATCCTATTGCTTTCTCATTATTTAGCCATCATCAGGAAATACATTCCATTTTACATACGATATTAGAAAATCGAATCAACTTTTACAAAATATTTTATTTAAAAGCATATGAGTGCTCAAAATGTCACAATATTATTAATTATTATCGGCCATTCTGAAATCTACATTAAGTTATATAGCGTTGAGAATTTCTATTCCAATGTTATCTACACATAGATAATAGTAAGATACAGCAAGAAGGTTTCAACATCAGCATAGTATGCTTCAGTACTATTAAGTTTGAATTTAACAGAATTGTGCAAGATAAAATGTCTAAGCTACCACCTTATTAACTAACTGAAGTCCCAGAGACCTCTCCCTGAGAGATTACAGATCTGTTACTATAAAGTTGTAGTCACTTGTATATTCAGCAAATGGAAATCAGGACGTTGAATAGCTGCCTAAACACTCAAGCCACAGGCTAATAGATCACAACTTTACAGCATATATTCCCAAGTTTTCTGAGAAAAACTGTGCTTTGCTTTGATCATATGCTTTTTCAAGTTGCAATGTATCCGGAGGGAAAAAATGTTGAGTTACATATTCACTACCCGGTCCTGCATAATAAGAAAAATGTTAATTATCTAACAGCGTGTTCACATTTTCTACTAGTTGGCAAGTATAGGATTTTGGCTGCTATCACTTCTCCAATAGGTATTGGAGTTTTACACATTTGTTATCAGCACAGAATTTGCCTTGTCTAGTTGTACTGCCTACATATTCCACTGTTCCAGGAGTCATTTAAGCATATAATAAATTGAGTTTCAATGAGCTGGAACCTCCCGCTTCAGCTGATTTTTCAGCAAATTATTTTCCAGCTGTAGCTTCAGCAGGAGTTTTCCTCACTCCTGAAAAGATGGCTGTAATGGCGACATATTTTATATGCCAATTCTAAAATCATTTTAATCGGATACTTATTATGCATTAAGTCAGTGATGAGCAAATTTTAAAAGGGTTCAAATCACTCTATGGATATGGCAAATATCTTTAATAGACTTCGTGTTTTGGCACAAAAGTCTGATGTGACAAAAACAAGGCCAATATATTTGGGGCTTCGCCATATAGCAGGGAAAAATGCTGTTTCACCATTTATAGTGTGCTTTCCTGCATATTGATGTTTCAACAAACATCACCGGAGTATGAAGCAAGTATTGATATTTGAGGATCAGAGGACCCCAAACTTTGAGTGTAGTTTAATCACTGGCATCTGTTCCCATTTAAACTTGAGTTCTCTCTCGAAGCAAATAGATATGAAGGGTATTCAAATGAAATGCATTGAGATGATAATTGTAGATGACTGGTTTACCCCATTTAGGATTCTATATATACTTGGCAATAGCCTAATTGGTATGTGTGTGGCGACAGATATAGATAGATAGATAGATAGATAGATAGACAGAGATATGCAGATATAGACATGAATATGTATGTGTATATTTATAACATATGTGTATAACATAAATATATGTTATTAATACATACATAACATGTGTATAACATAAATGCATATTTATGTTATTAATACATATATACATACAGTCATATAACACTAACTATGTGTAGAAAGATGCCTAGCACTTTACTATGTTTTTTATCTGCAGTTGTTCTCACCATGCTATACATTTCTTTTGATATATACCTTCTTTTATCTGAGAAACTTTGCCCACTTCAATGTAGATGCATAACGAATAGCAGAGAACATTGAGAAATACATGGAGAAATAAAGCAGAGGTTTGCTTTAAAAAGTTTGTAGATCCCAATCTTATGATATTGCCATCATATAGGCAATCTGTCATTGTATAAAATATCATTAGGCAGCACATGAATGTATTTAAGGTGTACAACTTGATGTTTAGATATATGTATACATTATGACATGATCATCACATTAAGCTCATTAAAATACCCAACACTTCACATAGTTGTGTGTGTGTCTGTGTGTGTGTTAAGAACACTTATACTTGAAACCCCGTCTCTACTAAAATACAAAAAATTAGCCAAGTGTGGTGGCATGCACCTGTAGTCCCAGCTACACTGGAGGCTCAGGCAGGGGAATCGCTTGAATCTGGGAGGAGGAGGTTACAGTGAGCCGAGAAAAAAAAAAAAAAACCACTCATAATCTACTCATTTTCAAGTGTTTCATGTGTGGCTAACTACATTCACCATGCTGTACATTAGATCCCCAGAACTTACCCATCTTGCATAGCTAAAACTTTGTACTCCTTGAGCAACATCTCCCCATTTCCTCCTCCTCCAATCCCTGACAACTACTATTCCACTCTGATTCTGTAAGTTTGGCTATTCTAAATTCATATATAAAGGATGCTGTATTTGCCTTTCTGTGTGTGGCTTGTTTAATTTAGCATGATATCCTTCAGTTTTGTCCATGTTGTCTCAAATGGCAGGATGTCTTTAAGACTGAAAAATATTGCATTGTGTATATAAACATTTTCTTCCTTCATCCATTGAGAGGCATTTCGTTTGTTTGCATATCTTGGCTATGGTGAATAACACTGCAATGAACATGGGGCTACAGATATCAGATAGGTGTTGGAGAACTCTCATTTCGTTTCCTTTGGATAGATGCCCAGATACAGGAATGCTAAATCATACAGTTGTTCTATTTTCAATTTTTTGAGGAACCTTCGTACTGTTTTTGATAATGTTTGTATCAGCTTATATTATCACCAACAGTGCACAAGGCTTCCCTTTTTTCTACATTCTTGCCAACACCTGTTATCTTTTTTCTTTTTGATAGTAGCCATTCTAACAGGTATAAGGTAAAATCTCATGGTTGTTTTGATTTGCATTTCCCTGATAATTAGCGGTGTTGAACTCCTTTTCATTTGCCTGTTGGACCTTTTATGCCTTCTTTATGCCTAGATAAAACGTCTATTCAAGTCCTTTGCCTATTTTAAAAAATCAAATTATTTCTTATTTTACTATAGAGCTGTATGAGTTCCTCACATATTTTGGACAGCAACCTCTTACCATATGTATAGGGTGAAAGCATTTTCTCCTATATTTCCAATATTATCTAACATTTTCTTAACTGTTGATTGTTTCAAGATCTTTTCTAGCTTAAAATTTCTATCCTCTTCGTTCTGTTTTTTGGAAAAGGAGTTACTGTGTTGCTGATTAACTTGTTAAAGTTTCCACAGATAGCAAATTTTATAGGTAGAGTTTAAACACAGTTTTCGTTGGTGGTGTTATTGTTTAGCTACCAAAGCTCATGCTCGTAACCACCATGCAACATTATTTTCCATGGCAATGTTATTTGCTTTGGAGGACCGCATAGCCTAGTCTGCTAGGAGAATGACATGGAAAGAGTTTCCACAAAAAGTAAGCTTTAACAAATTGCCTAATATAATTATTCCTGCATTTTATCTTTTTTGAAATATTCTTCTAAATAGCATTCATTTATGCATTGTATTCTGTCATTCTTCAGACTATCTCCTATATCTTTTTCTTTGCTTGTTCTGTATTGCTGTGTTTTATATACATATTCATTTTTTTTTCTGTGTGGAGTATCATGTCAACTAGCTACGTCTATGGGCCACATATACTATATTTTCATTCCACGTGGAATTCATTCTCTTTATTTTGTCTTTGCAAAGTGACTATTAATGACATGGTCAAAGTATTTTCTTAAGTAAACTTATTCAATTCCATTTCATTCTAAAACTAGTAACTCTAATTCAGTTGATAAATATAGTAAATGATTATAACATCAAGCTTTGTTTCCTGTTTTATTAACTACTTAATAGCCCAACTTCTTCCCTATATGGGAATTTGCCATGTTGTTCTTAGGGCTCTATTGCCTCCAGCACTTAGCACAGGACTTAATAAATAGGAAATTATGACAAAATTAAGGGATGAATTTACTTTTCCTCCTAATATTTTGTTCCAGTAACTTTTATCCATTTCTCAATTTCACAAAATTGGGAAGATGAATTGAGTGTCTTTACAGTCACTGAGTAAGATAGGTAGAGATGGATTTATACTCTATTTTTGCAATGAATAAACTATCAGTTGTAAAAATCGGCAAAGACTTGTTTAAAACTAGAAGTTAAATTGAAATTCTATTTTACTTTGTATGAAGAAATCCAGTCACTTGGTCCCCCTAAAAGTAGGCTCAAAAACATAAATTATATCACATTGATTGAATGCTTAAAACTTTTTGATGACATATTCTTGCACTTAATACAGCATTCAAACTCCACAGGCTCACAAATTTGCACCTGATCTGGGGCCTATATAACTGTGTGAACTGATTGAGATCTGGCGTTCCACTGTTTTTCATCCTCACTCTTTACTTTTCCAGACACACTAGCCTTCTCAAAACATTTTCCAATTCCCAATTACACAAATCTTAAATCCACATATCACCTAGCACTAGCTCTCCCATGTACCTGGAGTGCTCTTTTCCTAGTATTTTATTGGAAAGTCTTCTAGCACTTTTTATTATACTCATATGTGAGTACAATAATATATATATGATATATATACATATATCATAGCCTAAATACCACCTCCTCAGAAATGCTCTCTCTGATCACCCAAAATAGCTACCAAGACTTTAACTATCTTATGTACCTACATTAAATTTCTCTGTAGAATGTGTAATGATCTTTGTGAAATATTTAATAATTTTGCTCTTCCTACGTTCTGGAGAGAAGTGATCAAAAGCATGGATTGTGGTGTCAGGCTGCTATGGTTTGAATTCAGACACCAACACTTACTTTTTTTTTTTTTGTTTGAGACAGTGGATCGCCCAGGCTGGAGTGCAGTGGTGCGATCTCGGCTCGCTGCAAACTCCGTCTTCCGGGTTCAAGCGATTCTCTTGCCTCAATTTCCTGACACCAACACTTTCTAAATGAGTTACTTTGGGGAAGTCCATTCATTTTCTAAGACTCAGTCTTCTCCTCTATTAAAAAAAAGAAAAATTGAGCACAATAGGCCAGGCTCAGTGGCTTACACCTGTAATCCCAACACTTTGGGAGACCGAGGAGGGCGGATCATGAGGTCAGAAGTTCGAAACCAATCTGATCAACATGGTGAAACCCTGTCTCTACTAAAAACACAAAACTTAGCTGGGGGCGGTGGTACACACCTGTAATCCCAGCTACTCAGGAGGCTGAGGCAGGAGAATCACTTGAACCTGGGAGGCGGAGGTTGCAGTGAGCAGAGATTGTGCCACTGCACCACTCCAGCCTGGGAGATAACAGAGCAAGACTCCATCTCAAAAAAAAAGAGGATAATAAAAGCATCTATCTCATAAGTTTGTTGTGAGGATAGGATGAGATAATGAGTAGGTCTCAATAATACTACTCATTTTTATTCACCACTACATATGCAAGACCTAGTTGCAAGGTCCAGAGTCTTATAACTTAAGAAATATTTACTGAATGAATACATGAATGAATACAATAATTTATAATTATAAATATTATTTTAAAAGAAAACTTTTCTGCCTGTTTCCTGTCACAATTTCTTCCATCCACTCAGCAATTTTTCTTCATCAGTTTTCTCTCCTCCTTCCCTTAGCACTTTATCCACACTTAGCTGGCTCATAATTTTTTGCATATAAACACACTTATAATTCTCACATCTTAAAAGAAAAAGTCACTCTACATACCTTTTTCCTCTTTTTTATGACCTTGAAAAAATAGCCAACTGTCTACATTTATTCCTGAACCATTACATTATGGCTTCTATCTTATTACTTTCACGGGATTACTGCTGACAAAGTCACCAGAAAATTTGTTTGTTCTTTAGTCCACTAGACAATTTCCACTCTTTATCTTAGTTACTTATCAGTTGCAGTTTACACTTCAGATCAAACAGAGACACTAAGTCAGAGAGATCTGAATTAAACTGTGCTAGATACATTAAGAAATTTTGAAGCCTTTGGCAAGTCACTTAATTCTGAGCTTCAATTTTCTCACACGCAAAATGAAGATGGAACTAATCTACCTTGAAGTCTTCTTCATTCAATTGTTACTCAACATATATTTATCAAAAGTCTCTTCTGTGTCTGACCATGCTGTAAACACTGGAGGTGTAGCAGTAAACAAAATAGATAAAAATTATTATTCACATGGATTTTACCATACGTGGTTATTAATCAAAACAAATAAACATATTTGGTAACATGTTAGCATTGATAAAAGGTGAAAGCAAGGATGGAAGTGCAGAATGACAGAAGGATGGGGAGACTTTCTATTTTAGATAAGGAATTGTAGTTTTCAATAGGGTGTGTTTTTCAAGAAGAAGTTTTTTTTTTTTTTTTTTTTTTTTGTGGAATTTTGCTCTTGTTGCCCAGGCTAGAGTGCAGTGGCGTGATCTTGGCTCACTGCAACCTCTGCCTCCCAGGTTCAAGCAATTTTCCTGTCTCAACCTCCCAAGTAGCTGGGATTACAGGCACCAGCCACTGCTCCCAGCTCCCAGTTAATTTTTGTATTTTTCATGGGGTTTCACCATGTTGGCCAGACTGGTCTGAAACTCATGACCTCAAGTGTTCCACCCAACTTGGCCTCCCAAAGTGCTGGGATTACAAGCATGAGCCACTGTGCCTAGCCAGAGAAGATGACTTTTCACTGGAGATCTGGAGAAGGCATGACTATTGGAGGAGAGTAGTAGTGAGGATGGGGGACATTCTGGGCAAAGAGAACAGCAAGTATAGAGGTGCACACATGGATGCAAGAGAGGATGTTCAAGAAACTACAAAAGCAATGTGGTTGGAGTGACACAAAATACAAACATAATACAAAATATAAAAATAGTAGCTTAGATCAGGGTTATAGCAATTAAAGTAATGAGAAGCAATCATATTTTTGATATCTATTATGGTAAAGTCAACGAGATTTCCTTATAGATTTAAAATGTTACAAGGAAGAGAAGTCAAGGACAACTCAAATTTGACTTGGGTAACTGGTGGAACACATTTACAATTTATTATAATGGAGACAATTTCTGGAGAACTAATTTAGAAAGGAGATCAAGAACTCAATATTTTCGATGTTATGTTTAATATGCCTTTACACATATAAGAGTAGACATAGAATATGTGAATTTGGTGTTCAAGGAGGATATAATAAGGTTAAAAATAAAAATGTGTGAGTTATTAGCATACAAATAGTATTTAAAGTTATGACACTCAGTAGGAATATGAAGAAAAAGAATGAAACTAAAAAAAGTAAAGTGATCCAAGGACTAATCCCTGGGAGACTCCACTGATTAAAGAATGAGGAGATAAGAAAGCTAAAAAATAGACTGAAAAGGAGCAGCCGTGAGAGTTAGAAGAAAATCCAGGATACACACACACACACACACACACACACACACGCACACACACACATATATATATATATTTTAATGCCAATTTCAGAAAGTGTTTTAAGTAAGATGGAGCATTTAACTGTGCCACTGCTATAGACTGCCCAAATGACTGAGAAAATATCACCGAATTTAGCAATGAATTTAGATTCATTAGTGATATTGTTTGGCTGTGTCTGCACCCAAATCTCATCTTGAATTCCCATGTGTTGTGAGAAGGACCCAGTGGGAGGTAACTGAATCATGGAGGCAGGTCTTTCCTGTGCTGTTCTCATGACAGTGAATAAGTCAGAGGAGAGCTGATGGTTTTACAAAGGGGAGTTTCTCTGCACAAACTCTTTTCTCTTGTCTGCCACCATGTGAGATGTGCCTTTCACCTTCTGCCATGATTTTGAAGCCTACCCAGCCATATGGAACTGTAAGTCCAATTAAAGCTCCTTCTTTTGTAAATTGCCCAGTCTTGGGTATGTCTTTATCAGCAATGTGAAAACGAACTAATACAGTAAACTGGTACTGCGAGAGTGGGGCACTGCTGAAAAGATACCTGAAAATGTGAAAGTGACTTTGGAACTGGGTAACAGGTAGAGGTTAGAACAGTTTGGAGAGCTCAGAAGAAGACAGGAAAATGAGGGAAAGTTTGGAACTCCCTAGAGACTTGTCAAATGTCTTAGACCAAAATGCTTATAATGATATGGACAATGAAATCCAGGCTGAGGTTGTCCCACATGGAGATGAGTAACTTGTTGGGAACTATTTTAGCAAAGAAAGAGACTGGTGGCATTTTGCCCTTGCCCTAGAGATTTGTGGAACTTTGAACTTGAGAGGGATGATTTAGGGTATCTAGTGGAAGAAATGTCTAAGCAGCAAAGCATTTAAGAAGTGACTTGGGTACTGTTAAAAGCACTCAGTTTTTTGTTTTTTGTTTTTTTTTTTTCTTTGACATAGAGTTTCACTCTTGTTCCTCAGGCTGGAGTGCAATGGAATGACCTCTGCTCACTGCAACCTCTGCCTCTCTGGTTCAAGCACTTCTCCTGCCTCAGCCTCCCAAGTAGTTGGCATTACAGGTGCACGCCACCACACCCAGCTAATTTTTATATTTTCAGCAGAGATGGAGTTTCACTATGTTGGCCAGGCTGGTCTTGAACTCTTGACCTCAGGTGATCCACCTGCCTCGGCCTCCCAAAGTGCTGGGATTACAGGCACGAGCCACAGCACCCAGCCAAAGGCACTCAGTTTCATAAGGGAAGCAGAGCATAAAAGTTCTGAAAATTCACAGCCTGACAATGTGATAGAAGAGAAAATCACATTTTCGTTTCTTTTTTTTTTTTTATTTTTTGGAGACAGAGTCTCACTCTGTTGCCAAGCTGGAGTACAGTGGCACAGTCTTGGCTCACTGCAACCTCCGCCTACCAGGTTCAAGTGCTTCTCCTGCCTCAGCCTCCCAAGTAGCTGGGACTACAGGCACGTGCCACCACACCCAGCTAATATTTGTATTTTTAGTAGAGACAGGGTTTCACCATGTTTGCCAGGATGGTCTGCATCTCTTGGTCTCTTGATCCGCCCACCTTGGCTTCCGAAAGTGCTGGGATTACAGGCATGAGTCACTGTGCCTGACCGAAAATCCCATTTTCTGAGGAGAAATTCAAGGTGACTGCAGAAATTTGCCTAAGTAATGAGGAACCGAATGCTAATCCCCAAGACAATGGGGGAAATGTCTCCAGGGAATGTCATAGGTCTTCACTGCAATCCCTCCCATCACAAGCCTGGAGGCTGAGGAAGGAAAAGTGGTTTTGTGGGCTGGGCCCAGGTTCCCTGTGCTGTGTGCAGTCTAGGGACCTGGTGTCCTGCATCCCTGCTGTTCCAACCATGGCTAAGGGCCAAGGTACAGCTTGGGCTGTTGCTTTAGAGGGTGGAAGCCCCAAGCTTTGTCAGCTTCCATGTAATGCTGAGCCTGTGGCTGCACAGAAGTCAAGAATTGAGGTTTGAGAACCTCTGCCTAGATTTCAGAGGATGTATGGAAACACGTGGGTGCCCAGGAAGAAGTTTGCTGCAGGGATGGCGCCCTTATGGAGGACTTCCGCTAGGGCAGTGTGGAAGGGAAATGTGGGGTTGGAGCCCCCTCACAGAGTCCCTACTGGGGCATTGGCCAGTGGAGCTGTGAGAAGAGGGCCACTGTCCTCCAGACCCCAGAATGGTAGATCCACTGACGGCTTGCACTGTGCACCTGGAAAAGCCACAGACACTCAATGTTAGCCAGTGAAAGCAGCCAGGAGGGGGCTATGCTCTGCAAAGCCACAGGGGTGGAGTTGCCCAAGGCTGTGGGAGCCCACCACTTACATCAGTGTGACCCAGATGTGAGACATGGAGTCAAAGGAGATCATTTTGGAGCTTTAAGATTTGACTGCTCTGCTGGATTTGGGACTTGCATGGGGCCTTTAGCCCCTTTGCTCAATTTCTCCCATTTGTATTTACCCAATTTCTGTACCCCCATTGTATCTAGGCAGTAACTAACTTACTTTTTATTTTACAGGCGCAGAGACGGAAGGGACTTGCCTTGTCTAAGATGAGACTTGGGACTGTGGACTTTTGAGTTAATGCTGAAATGAGTTAAGACTTTGGGGGGCTGTTGGGAAGGCATGATTGGTTTTTAAATATGAGGACATGCAATTTGGGAGGGGCCGGGGTAGAATAATATGGTTTGGCTGTGTCCGCACCCTAATCTCATCTTGAATGCCCACGTGTTGTTGGAGGGACCGAGTGGGAGGTAATTGAATCATGGAGACAGGCCTCTCCTGTCTTGTTTTCATGACAGTGAGTAAGTCTCACAATCTGATGGTTTCAAAGGGGGAAGTTTCCCCGCAGAAGCTCTCTTCTCTTGTCTGCCGTCATGTGAGGCACACCTTTCACCTTCCACCATGATTGTGAGGCCTCCTCAGTCATACGGAACCATAAATCCAATAAATCTTTTTCTTTTGTACATTGCCCAGTCTTGTCTATGTCTTTATCAGCACCATGAAAATGGAATAATACAATTAGTGACCTCAATAAATGCAGTTTGTTTTGAGTGGTGAAAGGAAAAGCTGGAATGATTTGTATTCAAGAGAGAAATGGTTTCAAGTTAAGAATGAGGATTCAAAACAATTCATGTAAATATTTTTCCTCCCAAACACCCTAAAACTACAATAGCATTCTTGCATGTTTGTTTGCCATTTAAACATAAACCCATGAAGTGGGAAGAACAGAAGTAAAGAAACCAGCAAGAACATTGTGGAAGCTGGAAATCTAATGGATAAGCAGAAAGTGATTCACCAAACCTGAGACAGAAAAATTGTAAACTGGCAGTGAAATTTTTAGAAACTAACTTGATTTGCACTTCCAATTGGTGATATACATATATAAAATGCTTAACTCATAGAATCTCAACACTTTTTCCAGAATACAAACCCTCAAAGTATCAATACCTGGACTTTTACTTTCTAGTAGAAGTTTAAAAAGTTTTCTCTGGCGAACCTGACTAATCAAAGAAGATATACCAAAAAATACTGAGGTAAGGAATGCCCCACGAAATCATCTGCCCAGTAAAGTACACTTTGAAGCCCACAGTAAATAACTACTACTTAAGTTTTCATAGTTTCATGTTATATCTTAACTTTCTTAATCATGAGAAGACAGTCAATATTACCAAATATCCGAAGAAAGCCTCTAATATGGAAGATAGAGACCAATAAAAAGAATCAATACAATGAAAAATGTATGAAATAGAAACTATTCAGAAAAATTATCCTCATTACCATCAATTTAATAGGAGCTTATATCTGCCTCATAGCAAATTCTAATGTGAGAGTTACATCAGTTAGATGGCAGAATAAGGGGTCATCAGCCTTAGTCTACCACACAGAAATACTGATTAACAACTATCCACAGAGAAGAACACTTAAGTGAATATCCCAGAATGTGAGGTGAGGCTAAAGCACCCCCTGCAACAAAATAACATGGAAGAAGCTGAATTAAAATGGTAAAATGAGTGGTTTCACTTTGACCCTACTTGCCCTTCCCCTGGGCTGGCACAGTGCCACAGTGAGAGGAATGCCCTGGACCAACAGTTTCTTTAGTGGGAAAAGGAGAGGCCAAGGTGGGTATCTAGCTTCCTTAGCATTTTGGGATACTTCCTGGGAGACACATTTCTGTGTTTGTCTTATGAGAATCACTGGGGGAAGTGGCAGGGCTGGAACACCTGGGGTCAGTTAGGAACAAAGAAGTAGCATGTGAATCTTAGCAGTGGCACTGCAGACCTGCTGGTGGTTGCATCCAACCAGAGGGCCCAGCCAGCAGCTCTGCACATCTGCAAGCCAAGTTGATGGCTTTGCCCAAACATGAGCACAATCAATGATCTTGTCAAACCATGAAGCACAGCCTATGCCCTGACCATAGCAGAGCCCAGCAATGACCCGATCCAACTGTGGATTATGCTCTGGTCCCTGTATGATTTCAAAGTCCAGCTTGTGGCCCTGTATTAATGTAGAGTCCAGTTAATGGCACCTCAAAACGAGGATTACAGTCTGTGGCCTCATCTGATCAAGGGCAATTGTGGAGCCTGCAGCCCCAATTAATTATAGAGTCTAGCTAGTGGCACTGCCTGGCCTGGGAGCACAGCTGTGACCCTATCCAACCAGAGGTTACTGTGGAGTTCATGCAGCTGCTCCACCTGAACACAGAGTCCAGACAGCAGATCCAACCTGCCACAGAGCTTAGCCAGCAGTTCCACCTGATCTCAGAGTCAAGCAATAATCTTACCTACAGAGACCATGACAGCAAACCTTGTATGGTTGCATCTGCCACCAGGTGCCCCATCACAAATCCCAGGCTGGATTGACTGAAAATAAGACTTTTTTTTCTGCCAAAGTAAACCTCCAAAGATTAAAACAGGTGACTATTTCCTAAAAGTCTGAGATACCAATGCAAGGACACAGGATGATGAAGAATCAGGGAGGTTGGGCATAGTGGCTCATGCCTATAATCCCAGTACTTTGGGAGGCCAAGGTAGGTGGATCACTTGTGCTCAAGAATTCAAGACCAGCCTGGGCAACATGGCAAAATCCCATCTTTGCTAAAAATACAAAAAAACAAAAAAAATAGGTGTGTGGTAGTGCATACCTGTAATCCCAGCTACTTGGAAGGCTGAGGCAGGAGAATCACTTGAACCTGGGACTGGGAGGCAGAGTTTGCAGTGAGCTGAGATAGTGTTACGGTACTCTAACCTGGGTGATAGAGAAACCCTCAAAAAAAAAAAAAAAAAAAAAAGGAACATAACCACTACCACCACCAGCACACACAGACACACACACACACACATACAGACAAAAAATAAAAAATAAACCTACGAAACATCCAATAACTGACTCTAAAATAAATGGAGATCTATGAACTGACTGACAAATAATTCAGAACAATTCTCTTAAAAAAGTTCAGTGAACTACAAAAAAAAAAAAACATACAGATAGAAAACTAAATTAAAATAGCAAACCAACACATGAACAAAATGAGAAGACTGAGAGAAAAGGGAGGAATATTTATATTTTGTTTTTGTGTTTGCTTTGTTTTGTTTTGCTTTGTTTAGAGAGAGAGTTTCATTCTCTCACCCATGCTGGAGTGCAGTGGCATGATCTCAGTTCTCTGCAGTTTCTACCTCCTGGGTTTAAGCAATTCTTGTGCCTCAACGTCCTGAGTAACTGGAACTATAGGCACATGCCACCACACCCAGCTTTTTTTATATTTTTAGTAGAAGAAGTAAAGGCTGGAAAATTCTCAAATTTGAGAAGAGAAATGGACATCCAGATTCACGAAGCTCAAAGAATCCCAAATACATAGAACCCAGAGAGATCTACATCAAGAAGACACATTACAAATTGTCAAGAATTAAAGACAATTTTGAAAACAAAATAATAAAAGCAGACTTATCACATACAAGTCAGACCTTATAAGACTATCAGCAGATTTCTCAGCAAAAACTTGGTAAGTTCTAAGAGAGCAATATATTCAAAATAATGAAAGGAAAACAAAAAGCCTATCAACCAAGAATACTATATTCAGCAAAGCAATTTTTCAGAAGGGAAGAAGAGGGACTTTCGCAAACAAACAAAAGCTAAGAGAGTTAATGGCTATGACATCTGCCTTACAGTAAATGTTAAAGAAAGTTTTTGAAGCTGAAATGTAGGGTGCTAATTCACATTATAAAAACATATGAATGTATACAATTCACTGGTAAATGTAAGTATACACTCAAACTCAAAATTCTCTAATATTGCAATTGTGGTCCATACATTACTTTCCATTTTTATGCAAAAGTTCAAAACCAAGCACATTAAAAATGAGTATAATCAGAATAATTGTTAATGAATATACAAAACAAAAAACATGTTGACATTAATGACTTAAAATGGTATGAGGTAGAATTAAATGTATAGAGAGTATAGATAATTTGGTGTGTGATCAAAGTTAATTTATCCTTAAAATAGAATATTATAACTATAAGATATTTTATGTAAGCCTCAGGATAATCACACACACACACAAAAAATCTGTAGTAAGTACACAAATAATTAAGAGAAAGAATCAAAGCATATAGACACAAAAGGTCATCAAATCACAAAGTCACAGCATGAGAAGAAAGGACAAAATGAACTATAACATGGTCATAATACAATAAAAAATGGTAATAGTAAGTATTTACATATTAATAATCAATTTAAATATAAACAAATTGTTATCCAACCAAAATGAATAAATTTAAAAACAAAAACCAAACAAAATGCAACTATACACTTCTCTTTCTTTGCTTTAAATTGGCTAAAAGTGAAAGGCTGAAAAAATATATTCTGCACCAACAGTAAAAGAAAGACATTTGTGGAGGCTTTTTTTGTATAATAGGCTTTAAGTCAAAAACTGTCACAAGAGACAAGGAAATTCATATAATGTAAAAGGAGTTCATTTTTCAAGAAGCTACAACAATCATAAATATTTATGCAACCAACATTATAGCACCTAAATATACAAAGCAATATTTATAGAATTGAAGGAGAAATAAAAAGCAATACAATAATATTAGAAGACATTAATACCCCCACTGTCAACAGTGGATTTACTATCCAGACAGAGATCAATTAGGAAACAGTGGACTTGAACAACACTATAGACGAAGTGGACCTAGCATATATATACACACACACACACACACACACAGCATTTCATCCAACAACAGCAGAATAAACATTCTTCTCAAACACACATGGAATATTCTCTGGGATGGAGCAGATGTTAGGCCACAAAACTAGTCTTAACAAATTCAAGGTTTAAATCATATCAAGTATCTTTTCACAATGGTATGAAAATACAAATCAGTAACAGGAAAATTGGAAAATTCACAACTATGTGCAAATTAAGTGACATACTCCTGAAGAAGAAATGGATCAAAGAAGAAATTAAAAGAGAAATCAAAAAATACCTTGAGACAAATGACAATGGAAATAGAACATACCAAAACTTGCGGGATAAAGCAAAAGCAGATTGAGGTGGAAAGTTTATTGAGAAAAACGCCTACATGAAGAAAAATAACCTCAATAAGCAATCTAATTTTATACTTCAAGGAAATAGAATAAAAATAGACAAAACCTAAAGCTATGATAAAGAAGTCAATAAAGATCAGAGCAGAAATAAATGAAACTGATACTGAAATAACAACAGAAAATAATTCAGTGAAACTACAAGTTTTACTGTTTAAAAACTAAGTTTATTTACTAACATAAATAAAATTGACAAATCTTAAATAGACTAATGAAGAAGGAGAAAATATTCAAGTAAATAAAATCGTAAGTGAAAGAGAAGATATTATAACTGTTACTACAGAAATACAAAGGATCATGAGACTATAATGAAAAGTTAAAAGTTGACTGGGCACGGTGGCTCACACCTGTAATTCCAGCAATTTGGGAGGCCAAGGCAGGCAGATCATGAGGTCAGGAGTTTGAGACCAGCCTGGCCAATATGGTGAAAACTGTCTCTACGAAAAATACAAAAATTAGCCAGATGTGGTGGCCTGCACCTGTAGTCCCAGCTACTTGGGAGGCAGAGGCAGGAGAGTCACTTGAACCTGGGAGGCAGAGTTTGCAGTGAGCCGAGATTGCGCCACCGCACTCCAGTCTAGGTGACAGTGAGACTTCATCTCAAAAAAAAAAAAAAAAAAAGAGAAGAAAAAAAGAAAAAAGAAAAGAAAAATTATATGTCAAAAAATGAATAACCTAAAAGAAATGAATAAATTTTTAGAAACAGAAAACCTGCCAAGACTGAATCATAAAGAAATGAAAATCTAAACAGACCAATATGGAATAAGGAGACTAATCAGTAACCAAATGTCTTCCCTCAAATAAAAGCCTAAGACCTGATGGTTTCAGTGGTGAATTCTACCGAACATTTAAAGAAGAACTAACGCCTATTCTACTCAAGTTCTTCCAAAAAGTTGAAGAACAGGAGCTACATTTAAGACCTGAAACTACAAAACTCCTAAAAGCAAACATAGGGGGAAAGCTCCTTAACATTGGTCAGCGCATTTTGAATATGACAAGAAAATCACAGACAAAAAACACAAAAGTAGACAAAAGGGACTACATTGAGCTGAAATGTTTCTACACAGGAAAGGAAACAACAGAGTGAAAAGAAAATCAATGGAGTGGGAGAAAACATTTTCAAACCATATATCTGATGAGAAGTTAATATGCAAAATATATAAGTAACTCATATGACTCAATAGCATCCCCCACAAAAAAAAAGAAAAAAGAAAAAACCGGTTTAAAAATGGGCTAAAGGACCTCAATAGATATTTTTTCTCAAATAAGACATACAAATAGCCAATAGGAATATGAAAAGGTTCACAACATCACTTATCACGGAAACAGAAATGAAAACCACAGTAATATACCACCTCACATCTGTTAGAATTGTTATTCAAAGAGACAAGAGATAACATGTTTTAACAAGGATGTCAAGGAAAAGCAACCATTATGCACTATTGGTGGGAATGTAAATCGATACAGCTGCTATGGAAAATGGTATGAAAATTTCTCAAAAATTTTAAAATAGAGCTACCATATGATCCAGCAAATTACTCTTACGGATATACATCTGAAAGAAACAAAATCAATATCTTGAAGAAGTATAAGAGATATCTGCACTCTCTTGTCCAAGGCAGCATTGTTCGCAGTAGCCATGACATGGAAACGATCTAAGTGTCTGGTGATGAGTAGACAGATAAAGGAAATATTACAGAGAGAGAGAGAGAGAGAAAGAGAAAGAGAGACAGAGAGAAAGAGAGAGAGAGAATGAAATGTTTCTTCAGCCACAAAAAAGAAGGAAATCTTGCTATTTATGAAAACATGGATGAAACTGGAGGGCATTTTTCTTGGTGAAATAAGCCAAACACAGAAAGACAAATATTGCATGATCTCATTTACATGTGGGCAACATACTTGGAATGTAAAAATGTCTAACTCATAGAAACATAGAGTAGAATGGTGGTTTTCAGGAGCCAGAGAGTGGGTGAAAACGTACTGTCAAAGAGTACCATTTTCAGTTATAGATGAATAAGTTCTGCAGATCTAACGTACAGCATAGTGGTTGTAGTTAATAATATTGTATTGCATAGTTGAGATTTGCTGAGAGTAGATCTTAAGTGTTCTTAGAACATACACACACAGAGTAACTGTGCATTGATGGATACGTTCACTAACTTGATTGTGGTAATCATTTTATAATGTATATGTATATGAATTCCTCACATTGTAATCCTTAAATATATGCAATATTACCTGTCAATTATACCTATATAAACCTGGAATAAAATAGAATATAATTTTTAATAATTACTTAAAAATAAAAATGGCCTTTGGTAATTTAAAACATAAAGGCAAACCGGGAAAAAATAAAAGAAATCAGTAGAAGGACTGAAAGATAAAGTTAAGAAAATAAAATAACACAAAAGTAGATCAAAAGCACAAAATAATTGAAGAGAGGAAGAATAAGAAAATTAGAGCAATGACAATACGATCTCACATCTGAATAAGAGGCATTCCAAAAAAAAAAAAATAAGAAAAGAAGGAAATTGAAAAAAATAACCAATATAATATTTTGAGAAAATTTCCCAGCTCTGAAGGATATAAGTTTCTGAATTATAAATCCAACAGATTGTCTGCAACAGCTGGTAAAAACAGGTTAAATATCAAAAAGACAATGGCAAAAAGAATATTCTAAAACCATTGAAGGAGGAAAGTGCAGGTTATATGCAAAGATCAGAAATGAGAAGGGCTTTAGATTTCATGCTTGAAGACAATGCATTTAGACCTTCAAAATGATGAAGGGAAATAATTTCCAACATAAAATTATATACTTAGCTAAATTATATGTCAAGGGAGAGGGTAGAATAAAGCCATTGTAAGGCATAAAATATTTAATGGCCGGGAGCCGTGGCTCACAATTGTAATCCTAGCCCTTTGGGAGGCCCAGCAGGTGGATCTTTTGAGGCCAGGAGTTTGAGACCACCCTGGTCCATACGGCAAAACCCCATCTCTGCTTTAAAAAATACAAAAATTAGCTTGGTGTGGTGGCACACACCTGTAATCCCAGCTACTTGGGAGGGTGAGGCAGGAGAATTGTTTGAACCTGGGAGGTGGAGGTTGCAGTGAGCTGAGATCACGCCATTGCACTTCAGTCTGGGCAACAGAGTGAAACTTTGTCTCAGACAAAAAAAAAAATTAAAAATACCTCACACACTTAGCTAATGGTCAACATGCTCTACCAAAATAACTAGTAATGAATATACAGCATACAGGATATCTGACTAAGAGAGAGAGGAGCACATTTCCCATGTGGGAGAAGGAATAGGAAGATCTTTCCATTACAGCTTTCTGCTATCCCTCCTTCCTACCTGCCATCCTCCTATACTCTTAACTCCAGACATATTTTAGTTGCCATCCTCCTATACTCTTAACTCCAGACATATTCTAGTTGCCAGCTTACCCCAACCTCTTCCTGTTCATGCTTTACTTGTGGATGTTTATCTAACTGGCTTGCAATCATCCTATCATTCTTTAGTATGAAGGAATTATTCCCTTCCATTTGCCATATAAAAAACCTTCACTGAGGCCCTAGAGTAAGCTGTGTTTGCTCTGAACTGTCCAAGCTTCCAGGGCAACACTAAACAGTTTGGATTTGAATTGTTTCCTTGAAAGTCTGACTTTTTCTTACTGAACTACATATCCCTTGAGAGCAGGAGCCATGTTTCATTACCTTTGTATTTCTAATATCCAGTCTTATAATCATTATTGAACAACAAAATGAAAGAACAAACTTGATTCATTATTTAGAGATATGCATATGATTAAGGAGCGCATTAAGTTCCTAAGTGATAACAGGACTAAAAATAATGAGATAGCGTATACCTCTATAGCTACTACTTATTACGTTCCTATTTTATATAATAAATAGCTCATTCACAATCTCAGACCTATTAAAATCATAGAGTAGGGATTTGAAGTAACATCTGGTATCCAAACTTTGAATTACTATGCAGTTCTCCTTCCTGGGGAGAAAAGAGAGATTCTAATGCACAAATATATGAAGGCTAATTAGGGCATCCTCTTTTACAAGACCCAAAGAAAGGTTCTGTAGCAAAAAATGAGTCGATGAACTCCAGTTGTGTGAGAACAGGCAAGTCAGTATATTCTTTTTAGATTGTTGGAAAAAACAACACCTTCCTCCCCTAGATGAGAGTTGATCTGCCACAACTAATCCTAGAGTGAGTTTCATGACTATGTTATAAACCTCTGTAAAGTAAAGAATGTAATAGAAGTGCTGAGAGAGCCCTCCTTATGACGGGTTTAGAAGGTACAGCTATAAAACAGAAGTAATTTCTGGAATTTGGAAATTATGCATGACTGTAAAGACAAACATATTTGCCATAAATTGAAGCCCACACCTGCATGGGGATATATTGGCTCCCATTTAATTCAAGGTCAGCAATAACTTTAAAACAAATTCTATTAAACTCTCATCAAGCTGTTCAACTTAAAATTAAAGGGAGGAAAAAATACAACAAAACTCTCTGCAGAACACTAAATCATGAGAATTTCAAATAAGCTTAAATTCAGTTAAATGAAACTAGGAACAAATCTTCCTTTTAAAATGCTTCTCCTAAAACAGCCAAGGAATAGAATATTTTGGAAAGAAAAAAATAACAGGAGCTTGTGAGTATTCTACAAAAACACTACAAATCTGATTACATAGAACACGATGATGAAACACAAACAATTTCTCAATTGCTAGTCACTTGTCTACTACAGTCTCTTCGATAGAACTTTTAAAAAGCTTCTCTTCCATTGATAAGGACGAGGGCCAGACTAGGAAATATTTCAAACAACACTAAATTATCTGTTGCTACTTTTTTGTGGTTTTGCCTTGCTTGGGCATAAATAATTGCACATTTTCTACATCACGTTTTTCTATATAGGTGTTTTCCTTGTCTCCTTCTGAGGCCATGCTCCACAACGTTCACCTTTATGGTTCTTTTGTCCCTATCTCTAATCTCACTCATTCGGTCTCCTGTTTCTGCTTCCTTCGTAAAATATATTTGAAAGACTCTGGGCTGTGTAATTAAGAGAACTGTATTCAGATCTTGTGTTTGTACATAATTGATTACGTTAGACTGAGCAAATTTTAGCTTATCCGTAATGCTTACCTTGTCTGTAAAATGGGATCAATAAAACATACCTATATTAATAGAAATGCCAGAAAAATCCCATTATGTGGGTTAGTATCTCTCTTGTTTTTGGCACATGATAAGCACAGTGTGTATCCACTTTGATCGCCAAACTAAAATATTTAGGTGAAACCAAGCTCTTAAATTAAAAGCAGACTAATACCCTTAGATGCTGGGATTACAGGTGTGAGCCACTGCGTCCGGCAGAAGCTTATCACAGCATGATACATTTAGATCAAATAAATACCAGGTTTGACATCGAAAAGTTCCTTTGAATTCTGCAGTATTTTATATAAGATTGTTTTTTTCTAAAATATAGGAACACCAAATATCCAAAACCTGAACATACTTCATAAGAGCTAGGATGAAAATTGGAAAACGAAGATCTATATTATTATTTCTTGAATGCACCTGAGATAATAGTACACACCCGACACAAACTTCGGTTATAAGCTATGATACCTGTGAAGTTGGTGTTGTTCTTTGTTTTTATCCCATGGTTTAGCACAATGTGTGACACCTAGCAGGTATAAATATGTATTTGTTGAATAAATGAGGAAATAAAGGTAGCAAAGACAGATCAAGTCAATAGGTTTTTTGCTAGTGAGGAAAGTGATTTGAAAGATATGAAAATAGCTGCAGTGGAAATGGGGAGCTTTAAAATGTTTTTCCTTTCTTCAACTCTCTTTTAAAATGGTGAAACTAGAGCATGTTTGAATGCTGATGGGACTAATACAATGGTGAGAAATAGATTGATAATAGAGATGGAGAGGGAATAAAAATAAATATAACTGGCGGATTGCAGTCTTTGAGAAATGGAAAGAAAACAGTCCCCAGAGGAGAAGTGACCAAATTGGCCTTTGTTTCCAGGGGATCCATTTGGTCAGAGGAGGAAAATTGGAGATGGCTCAAGAAGCAGAGGGGAGCTTTTATTAATGGGAAGTTGAATTTGTCATGTAAGCTGCAATTGCCTGGGTCTGAAGCTTGGCAAACTATTTTATTTTATTTGTTTTTTTAGACAGAGTCTCCCTCTGTTGCCCAGACTGGAGTGCAGTGGCACAATCTCTGCTCACTGCAACCTCCGCCTCTAGGGTTCAAGTGATTCTCATGCCTCAGCCTCCCGAGTAGCTGGGATTACAGGCACCACCATCATGCCCGGCTAATTTTTTGTATTTTTTAGTAGAGACGGGGTTTCACTATGTTAGCCAGGCTGGTCTCAAACTCTTGACCTCAAGTCAAGTGATCCACCCACCTCGGCCTCCTAAAGTGCTGAGATTACAGGTGTGAGCCACCGCGCCTGGCAGAAGCTTAGCAAACTTTTTAGGGTCCTTTTTGAGATAAATAGTTCAAAGTCACAAATGTGATTTAAGCATAACTTCTTGGAGGGACCTTGTAGAAATAATTATGCCTGAATTTTAAATTTTATTTGTTTCATGGGAAATCTCTTTCTCTGCCTAAAATTAAATCCTAGCTCCATACTTTATTAACTATGTGAATTTGTCTAACTTATCAATCTTTTTGTGCCTGGGTTTCTCCATCTAGAAAATGAGTACAGGCATGATATCCATCTAAAAGCATTTTAGAGATGATTAGATAAAACAACCTTTATAAACAGAATTGAAAAAAAAATCATGTAATGGATTAAACAATCTATGTAAAGACAGTCTATGAGTCACTTATGTACTTCTCAATAAATATTAGCTATTATTATATAAAGTCCCTGATACATACAAGAACACAAAAATCTTAGTATTCTACCCTACCTAGATGAGAAGTAATTTTTAAGAAATCACATTATACTTCACTTGAAATTCAAAGAATTCCTAGCATTAGACTTAAAAATTATTTTTAAAATATGATTCCTCCCTCTACTCCTCCTCCTGCTCATGCTCTCCTCCTACTTCTCTTCTCTGCATTGCATTACGGGGGAATAGAAAATCCATATGTACACTCATTACAATACCCTCTCTGAAGGTAGAAATAGTACCTCTTATATTTGAAATGCAGATCATTAAGGGCATGGTAGACATTCAGCAAACTTTTGCTGTAATGAAAATAATTGATGTTATTTCATCATTCATTGTTCAAGAATCCAGTGAAACTTGGAACGCTTAAATATTGTCTCAGAACCAATGTGGACTTTGTGACTTTCTAGAGTATATGACATAATTCTTTTTCGCTGTTCTAACTCCAAGTCTGAGCATAGTGTATCCCTAAATCCGGCACAGAGTTGGCATTCAGCAAATACTTAACAGTTGAATGGTTTTTGGGAGAGAAAGAAGGTAGATATGAAGGGTGACTGTAGTTTTTACACATACCACTAAGCTCTAAGAGAAAGAATGCCTAGAAGGCATTGTCTATCAGAAAATGTTCAGTTTGATAAGTCTGTCACCAAAAGAAAAGCAAAACAATGCTTAAAAAATTTACTTCTAGCATTCATAGCCAAAAAGCTGTTCATTCAATTTTCTACAGTGGCACTACTCAAACAAGGCATGAAACATTTAACACTGTTGTTCTCCAGGTTTATTAATGCTTGCTAACTCACTTATTCTCATGCTGATAGTCTTGCCTGAAGCATCTTACTTTTTGCAAGGTATTAAAGTGAATTGAATTGCAACCAAATCTGTAGTAATTAGCTGAATCCATTAAAAAAATTGTTGGGATACTTTGTTATTAAAAATATAATTCAGAATTCTAAGAATTTACTTCTGAACATTTTGACCACAGGTCCAGACCTTGACAACTTGAAGGAATAAAAGAGAATCCATGCAAATTTTAAAAAAAAGGTTCTTTCCCTCTTTTTTGGTTTTGTTAAGTAGAAAGATTTCCAATATATGTATTGGTAATCAGTTAAGCAAAAATAAAAAATAGGAAAGTGACTGATGCAAATTGTCATAAAAATATGGCTTTTTTCTTTATTAGCTATTTTGAAAACCCTTCTTGAGTAACACAGATGATAGAGAAATCATATTTCTCATACAGTTTGGATAGAAATTTGAAGATATTCATGATACAAACTTAAAATAAAGCCATTCAATATAAGAGGCAGGATAGCAATGTATGCAAAATACCAAATCACAATGAAACAGATTCAAGCCTGAGCTAGCCCCCAGTAGATATTCACCTGGGCAGCGGCAATCCCTCCTTTTTCCATTTCCAGTCTTCGAGAAGCTGTTTTAAGGATACTGCTTATGAGAATTATAAGTTGACACTTAATATGATATCTTAGATCAGAGACTGAAAGGAGACAGCATCTTGTCCACCTCCCTGATATAACGAAAACTATCAGACTCAGAAAGGTGAGGGACTGATCCACGTCAGCATGGCTAATTTTAGCAGCATTACTGAAAGTGAGGCAGTGAGAGAAGGTATTAATACAAAAGGCAGGACCTCGTAATCATGCACCTCACAGTTGAAATTCCAGCTCTGTCACTTACAAACTTCTACAAGAAGTTCATTGCTGGATTTGTCACAATAGTGGTGCACACTGGGAGCATCTTACCAAGTTAGCTTCCAGCTTTCATATCAGCAAAAACCTAGTGATGGTATTGGCCTTTTCCAGATTGTTTTGGCCTTTATATTTCAAAAACAAAAGTGGAAGTGGTATTCAATACCCAGGATGCATTTGTGAGTATAGTCGACCCTTGAACAACCATGGGGGTTAGAGACACTGACCCTTCGCATAGTCATAAATCCATGCATAAACTCAACTCCCTCAAAATTTCTGGCCTACTTGACCAGAAGCTGTATTGATACTATAGTCCAGGGATCCCCAACCCCCGGGCCACAGACTGGTGGTACCATTCCTTGGCCTGTTAGGAACCAGGCCGCATAGGAGGAGGTAAGCAGCATTTGAGCAAGTGAAGCTTCATCTATATTTATAGCCATTCCCCATTGTTCACTGCTGCCTGAGCTCCGCCTCCTATCAGCAGTGGCATTAGAGTCTCAAGGGCGTAAACCCTATTGTGAATTGCACATGTGAGGGATCTACGGTGCACGCCCCTTATGAGAATCTAATGCCTGATGGTCTGTCACTGTCTTCTATCACTCCCAGATGGGACTGTCTAGTTGCAGGAAAACAAGTTCAGGGCTCCTGCTGATTCGATGTTATGGTGAGTTGTATTATTATTTCATTTTATATTACAATGTAATAATAATAGAAATAAAGTGCACAATAAATGTAATGTGCTCGAATCATCCCGAAACCATCCCCTACTGGTTGTCCATGGAAAAACTGTTTTCAACAAAATCAGTCCCTGGGGCCAAAAAGGTTGGAGACTGCTGCCACAGTCAATTAATATATACTTGGCATATATATTATGTACTGTGATATATATAATTATGTACTTGTTATATATATTATATGCTGTATTTTTAAAATAAAATAAGCTAGAGAAATCATAAGAAAGAAGATATATTTACTACTCATTAAATGGATCATCATAAAGATCTTCATCCTTGTTATCTTCCTGCTGAGTAGGCTGAGAAGGAGGAAAAAGAGGCGGGTTGGTCTTGCTGTCTTAGGGTTGGCAGAGGCAGAAGAAAATCCAAATATAAGTGGACCTGCACAGCTCAAACCTGTGTTATTCAAGGGCCAGCTATATTTTATTTGATATACAGCCAGTAGTGCTTGAGACGAAATGCCATATATTTACTATTGCTTCTCACATGGGCTCAGTTCACAGACATGCTGGGACCTTGTAGCCTAAAAAGCTAGTGGGGAAGGTGAGGGCGCCATAACAGTAAGGACGAGAGCTAGGACAAAACATCCCCAGGACTGAGCTCCCCAGGTCACAGTTTAACTCATAATATTCAGTACACTCATGTTTGAACCAGGCCAGGGCCAGTGTCCAAGAGGGCCTCTCTGGTACAGGGGACAGCAAGGGTTTTCTAAAACTGATAATCCTCGAAGTTAAGGAAACTAACACTTGGTCCTAGATGACCAATTACTGGGGACAGCAAGGGCCACTGAGATCAATGGGAGAATAGGGAGAAGCATCCAAAGAGGTCATTGGCAAAATACAGTAAAGAGTTAGTATCTCTGCTGAGGAAGTTATGGCTTTGAGAGTGACGTTAAGCCCCTATCAAAGACCGTGTTAAAAGAAAAGGCTCCACCGAATTAAATTTAACAACGTTTAATTGAGCAAAGAATGATTCATGAATCTGGCAGCCTCTTGAGCCAGAGTCGGCTCAGACAGACTCCAGCACAGTCATGTGGTAGAAGATTTATGGACAGGAAAAGGAAAGTGACCTACAGAAAAAGGGAAGTGAGGTTCAGAAACAGTCAGATTGGTTACAGCTCAGCATCTGCCTTATTTGAACATAGTTTAAACAGTTGGCCACCTTTGAATGGCCCAAACTTGGTGATGAACAGCTGCAGTATCTTTAGGTTATAACTACAACCTAAGTTATAACTATAATCTAACTTCATTTAGGTTATAGTTCACTATGTACAGAGACCCTTTGGGCCTGACTTTAAATATGTAAGGAGGTGACTCTAGGCCAAACTTGATTTAACAGCTATCATACTAAAAAGGAAGTCAAAGTAGAAGAGCAGTTTTACAAGCTGGAATACAAGTATCATATTTGAGGAAAATAAAATGCTAGGCCTACAAAACCCTAATGGATTTCCACTCTGACCCATTTTTCTAGAGTGTGGAAGATTATAAAGCTTTCCCTAAGTTGGTTCAGTGAGACACAGAAACCAGATGTGGCTGAGCCTGTAGAAACAGGGCATCATGGGCCAGGTGCAGTGGCTCACACCTATAATCCCAGCACTTTGGGAGGCTGAGGAGGGCAGATCACCTGAGGTCAGGAGTTCGAGACCAGCCTGGCCAACATGGTGAAACCCTGTCTCTACCCCAAATACAATAATTAGCCAGGCATGGTGGCGGTCACCTGTAATCCTAACTACTTGGAAGGCTGAGGCAGGAGAATCCTGCTTTGTATCTTCAAAGTTGAAACTATTTGAATAACGACATTGGAGAAAAAAAATACTTTTTCCATATAAAAGCAAGATAAGTCTTGATAATATTCTCTTACATTTTAAAGTACAGTATTACTCAGTATCCCCGGCTGAGGACATGATGAGCAAATTTGCCTTATGTTATAGGACAGAAACAGAAACTGCCTATTTCCTCAATCAGCAAACAATAATATAAGATCAAAATCCAGATGACAAACTTACCATTTGTTTTATACCAACATATATATATATGTGTGTGTGTGTGTATATATATGTGTGTGTGTATATATATATGTGTGTGTGTGTGTGTGTGTGTGTGTATATATATATATATATATATTTTTTTTTTTTTTTTTGAGACAGAGCCTCGCTATGTTGCTAGGCTGGAGTGCCGTGGTGTGATCTTGGCTCACTGAAACATCCTCCTCCCGGGTTCAAGCGTTTCTCCTGCCTCAGCCTCCCAAGTAGCTAGGATTATAGGCACGTGCCACCATGCCCAGCTACTTTTTGTATTTTTAGTACAGACAGGGTTTCACCATGTTGGCCAGGATGGTCTCGAATCTCCTGACCTTGTGGTTCGCCCGCCTCGGCCTCCCAAAGTGCTGGGGTTACAGGCGTGAGCCACTGCACCTGGCCTATACCAACTTATATCTTATATAAATATTTCTATCTCTATCACAAGGTCAGCCTGAGAATAATGGGAGGTGAACATTGTCTAAGACAGGAGTGTGACAAAAGTAACTCTAAGGAAGAATTACCAGCACTTATTGCAAGTCTAGCTTTATTAGCTGTGAAATCTTATGTGACTATAATCTTTCTCTGCCTTGCTTTCCTCATCTGTAAAATGGAGATTGTAATAACAGGTCATCAATCATAGGGTTGGTATAAGAAATAAATGAAATAATTCAAGTTAAAATAGCACATACAGTTAATCATGCTAGTCATTCAATAATGTTTAACTATTATTACTAAAGCAGGTTTTAGGGAGATATTCAGATTTACCAAGAAGAATGAAACTAGTGTTAACACACTAGTAAATTGAGAAACTGGTATTAATATGCCCATCTGTATTCACCTGCTTGTCAAGGGCTTGCTTACTAAATAAGATAATCCATTTATCGGACCTCTCTAATTAATAAGAACACAGCTTCTCTCCCTATGCTCTTTTATCAGATATATGACATTAGTGGCAAAATGACATGACAGTGATATAAAAATTACAACATTAACAGGCTCTGAATAAATAAAACCTGAAGCAAAATCTTTCCTGGTGCCAAGAATAGAATAGCTAAGATGGGGATGGATATTTCAAAATTGAGTGTAGGACAGTAAATCATACAATACTGGCAGAACACTGGAGATGATATTTTTTTCAAAATAAAACTATGAAATATTGGTGGGGACATCCAGCTCTGCTATTTTACTGTCAATGCCACAGTGAGTCTAATAAAGGCGCTGATTTATTGAAAACCTTATCACATTTTAAGGTGAGGTGTTTACACTGATTCTCTTTACCCACTACAGACTTATGTTGTTGTGCGAAAGAGGGCTGGATCTTTATTCAAGCAAAAACCAAATTTAACATAAGGACACTAGGAAATTCAGCCTTCACTCCTTTAAAAAGGTTCCAGCACATGCACCACCAGCAACCCATGTTCTTGCTGAAGAAGTGAATTAATTTTTCTGATCAGTGACTATAGATGCTTGTGTTGTTTAGGAAAATGATCTTGTTCTGTTTAATGTTATTCCTTCCACTGCATGTATGTGCTTTCCACAAATTGACAAAGAACACTGGCTTCTTCTTCATTCTCACAGAAATAGGTCCGTGGCATATCCCATGAGAAATGGAATTGGGCAGAGAGGTGGTGGGAAGCTTGCCCTTTATTTTACTTTTTTGTGAGACGGTGTTTCGCTCTTGTTGCCCAGGCTGGAGTGTAATGGTGCAATCTCGGCTCACTGCAAGCTCCACCTCCCAGGTTCAAGTGATTCTCCTGCCTCAGCCTCCCGAATAGCTGGAACTACAGGTGTCCGCCACCACGTCCAGCTAATTTTTGTAGTTTTAGTAGATACGGGGTTTCACCATGTTGGTCAGGCTAGTCTCAAACTCCTGACCTCAGGTGATCTACCCACCTTGGCATCCCAAAGTGCTCTGATTACAGGCATGAGCCACTGCGCCCGGCCGCTTGATCTCTTTAACCCTGTATCTTTGATTCTGGGACTCCCAAATATCTCAGCATGCTTTTATAGAATCCTTAAGAAAACTACCCACCACAACTTTTATGTATAGTTCTCTTTGTGACAGACGGAAACATGCTGGGTAAACAAAACAAGCCTATTAACAAATACACCCCTTGTTTCTTCCCAGGAACCCACGCTCATATTTTTCTCATTAAACTCATTTTTCCATTCCCTTCACCCCATTCATATGAACTCACAAAAATACATGTCTTACTGTTCCATAGCAAGCCCTTAAATCTCTTTCTTGGCTACCCATTAAACAAATAATGATCCTTCAAAAACAAACTAAGATATATTTGTTTCCATTTTGGTGGCAATATGCTTCTTAGAAAAATTGATATAAGGTGACTAAACATATTTATAGACTTTGCTTTAAGGAATCACCTACTTATCAGATGTACCTCGTAATATTCTGCTTTAATTTCCATGAAAGAATGGTATAAGGGCAACAACTAAATAAATTCTAATTGATTTTGTGGCATTTGGCAAACATTATGATATAATAAATTCACATTAAACTATCAAATAATGCAGTGTTAAACTTTTGAAAATCATGTATCATTGCAAGTATGAAACTATTTTCAAGTATTTTTTTAAATGGTAATTTTCAACCAGTCAATATAAATCTAAAGAGAGATGTAAGGTTTTTTTATTTGGAAAAATGATATCTCAACAACCCAGCTTGGGAACAAGTAATTTATACAGGGTCATCGACCTGATAGATATTCAGGAGTTTTGTTTTTCATATTTTGAAATTCAATTTTGTCACACAGCTATTACCCATGTCACTGATTTTCAGTCTTTCAGCAACAAGAATCCTTAGAAAAAATGTCATAGTAACATCAAAAATAAAGATCTATTTTAAAGCTGAAATCTGTTATATAAGTGTCACTACTGGTCATAATGTTGACTAACTCGTTCCTAAAATATTTGACAGTATTCAGCACATCTCTTGCTGAAAAATATTTGTCTCCTATATCCTTATTTTGTCCAGAGCTTTCTGGAATTCAAAGATATTTTGCTAATCATATCAATTTGCTACTCTTGTTTGCTGTTCTATTGTTCCTTCTCCCCCTTACAAGATTTCCCTACTTTAATTACATGTGGATATTTAATAATTTACTTGCAAGGGAAAATAGAATCAACAAATTTATTAGGCAACAACAATGTTTTCTCTTCATTAATATAATTCGTCATCTGATGATTTTGCCAACCCTTTATGAAATGCTGTAAAGGCCTTTTAGTATTTCAATTATTTTTTACATTACAGAGAGAGAGAGAGACAGAAAGAGAGAGACAGAGAGAGGCAGAGAGAGAGGAGAGAGAGAAGAAATATGAATAATAAGATTCAACTAAAAATTAAGAGTTTAGAAAGTCAACTAAGATAATTCCAAAACAGCATGATCTGTTATTGTTGGAAAATTAACCTTCAGAAGTACAATATTTAATCAGAAAGTCCTGTAAGTTATTATAAAACTCCAAAGCAGTTCCAAGGAAACCTTAACTTGGCAGACTTTTATTCAAGTTCCTCTTTAGGACAATGGTTCTTTCATAAGTGTGGCAATTTCGAATAACTCAGGTACTATATTCACATGCTCTTGGCAGACACATGAGCTTTTAACATGTCTAGTAACATGAATAGATAAGAGCCTTAAGTACCCCTTGTAATGAAAACATCCTTTTTTCCTCACCCTTTTGAGCCTTTTATCCTCTTGACATCCACAGAAACCGTGAGGACGAGATCATGCGACTTTAATATAAATGGTGAATTTCTATAACATCACCTAACTGCTGTATCACTTGTCCAAATGGTTTTGCATATGAATTTTATAAAGCATTTATGCAGTTTTGAGTAAATTCTAGACTAGCCAAGTTTTAGTTGATATACCTTCATGAATGACTGACATCAAAATAGTCCTCTATTTCCAAATACATAGTAAAGACCAAAAATATAAAATAATTGGGTATTTTAAAAACAGCTGTACAATGAACTGGTATGTCTATGCTTGCTGCTAATAAAGTATAGACGCAAAACTGTTCATATATTACATATTAATAAGAAATATTTCATACAGAAAAGCCAGATTTTTCAGTTGTAAATTTCTTTGTAATAATGTATAAAATAGTTCATTGGATCTTCATAAAGCATCTGAAATAAACTCATTTTTGAACAAAAATATTCAAATTTATTCTATTTATTACCTTTTGTGTGTGCTCCATTTCAAGATTATTTTATACCAGACAACTTCCTGGTCGATTATGTCTATACGTTGAATAAAATGAAAGAAAAAAGTTCACTTATATCATTTCTCTGGAATTTCCATACAAAATGCAATCCTTTTAGTTCTTTAGGACCAAATAACCAAACTAACAACCATACCAGCAAAATCCAAACAGAAAAAAGAAAGTATGGGTTTTATGCTCAGTAGAAGCCCATAGTCAGAACTGTAATAAGCTAGACAAAATTATAAAAAGTAGGATGCAGAAGAATATGACTGGTGTGGCGTGACTTCTTTTAAACGTGACTTTGTTCTATTCTGCTCCAAGTTTATATGATGTCTTTGCTAAAATACTAATTTTTTGTTAAAGTCATCCACCTAATTCAGCCTATACTTACCTCTTGAATATATAGAATAGCAAACATTTAGGCAGAAAAATGTTTGCTATCCCATATATTCAAGAGGAAATATCTCTTGAAAACTATGAACTTGTTTCTTACAAACCAACACGCACCACACACCCATGCACACACACGTGCATGCACATGCATACCCACACGAATACACACATGCACACCACATCCTTTTTGAAACATACAACAATCATAGGTGAAGTACCTCTGACCAAGAAAATTAATGTAACAATATTCCATTTTTCCACTATTAAGAAACTTCATTTTTTTCTTCTTCACTTTGGTGAACTTATGGTACCCATATCTGACTATACTTTGGTACCCACATCTGACCATTCTTTATGCCACTAGAAATGCAAATACTTAAGGGAAGAATCAGAAAATCAGAAGTGTAACTGTGAATGTGCCACTAATATCACAACTTTGATTGCATTGACTGTCAAGTCAGATGTCCTGAGTTGGCAAGTTTCATCACTTCTTTTTTCCCTAACATCCCTAATAACTAAGAATATATCATGATTTTTTTATATAGTTCCAATAATCTGCTTAATTCATATCCATATTTTTTTTCCACAGGCACATGCAGAAGAGTATCTAAAACCAGAAATAGATGGCTTCTTGTTAATATATGTCCCCAGGTTAAGGATAATTGTGCTTGTTGTTGACTGAGCCATGACATGTCAGTCTACAGAGATTAAAAAGCAAAAAATCCTACGACTGGTTTAATGACATGTTCTGTCTCTTTCTTTATTAAATAGCTAGTTTAGATATTTTAGTCAGTTCACTTGAAAAGATTGATTATTTTTGGACAGGATCAAGTACTTTTAAGTTGTATTGCTTAAAACTTTTTTCAAAAAATAGACATCCTAAATCAGAATTTACAAACAGGATTTGAGAATGTGGCATTTCTTTTTGTTTTTTCTTTTTTTTTTTTTTTTTTTTTTTTTTTTTTGAGAGGGAGTCTCGCTCTGTCACCCAGGCTGGAGTGCTGGGGCGCGATCTCCGCTCACTGCAAGCTCCACCTCCCGGGTTCAGGCCATTCTCCTGCCTCAGCCTCCCAAGTAGCTGGGATTACAGGCGCCCGCCACCACGCCCGGCTAATTTTTTGTATTGTTAGTAGAGACGGGGTTTCACTGTGGTCTCAATCTCCTGACCTCGTGTTAGACCTCAGTTCCCTTCATTAGAAGAGAATCTAATATCATCTGGATTTAGTATCTATAGTTTCATGTGGATCGAAGTGGCAATTTGTTGAAAGAAGTTGTATAATATAGTTGTAAGAGTTACAATCTGGAACTATACGCTACCCAGGTTCAGATTCCAGCTCTTTTAGCTACTATTTGTAGTGAGATATTTTACCCTGGGCAAGATATTCTACCTTCTCCATTCATCAGTTTTTCCTATCTATTAAATGGAGGTAACGTTTTGAAATCATTATATTACCCACCTCCTAGGGTTATTTTGTAGATTAAATGAGTGCATTTATTCAGTTACTTAGTTACTGTGCTAAGAATTATACCTGGCACACAAGAAGTGCTGTAAGTGTTAGTTAATATTATTGGGCATTACTTACTTTTAACTTCTTTAACAACAATCTTTTCAGCTTAGAGATAGCTTTCCTTTATAATTGCTGCTAAACATATATATCAATGTTGACACAATTTTAAACATACAATTATTCTAGTATTTATATCCAGAAATCTTACCCATACTTGACTATGGCTTTGTAGCTATGGATCATTTATTTCAAAATCCTACAAACATAAAATGCTGGAAAACACACTTCTTTTTTTGCTCTCCAAGCTATTTAAGATTTCTCTGTCATCATTGTCAACAATAAATGACCATATATTTGCAATTGCAATAAGTTGATATAACATACGTGTGTATTTAAAAAGTTTCTTTATATTATACAATTAATCACTTTATTTTATCTTTGAACTGCCAACATTTGTGGAACCTTTTTATCTTCTTCCAACTTGAGATCCAATTTTCCCCCATGCTTGGTTAGTTTCTTGTTCTCCAATAACTGATAAGTTTGACATGCCCTATTTAAAATTATGCAGGATTTCCATATTTTTCTAATGCTTGATATAATGCTAAAATATAAAAATGCCATGTCAGTCTCCTTCCACAAAAAGTGCTCTCCAGGTAGAAAAAAATATATATTTCCTTCAATATTTCGAAGTGCAATTACTCTGGAAATCTGAACAGTACATTAATGTTGTGAAGACAACTTATAAAATAGATTCTCACTAGAAGAGCAACAGTAACCACACTTTTTGAGGATAAATGAGATGTTGTTGTCCTCCACATAACACAAAATTGCTTTAACCTGAACTAGTATAAAAGACTTAAACATTTCAGCAGTGTCATCACACTGAGCAGTGTTACCTACATTTAAAAAACCTCAATTAACTAAAAGGTAGGGTAATAATATAACAAATGATACTTCTCAGAGCGACTTATTTCCTTTTTTGATAATTTCTCTGTAATTTTCTAATTTTAAAACATCTACTTCAAGGAAAAGGAAAAATATATATATATATTTATTTATTTTTAATTTATTTTTATTTTTATTTTTGAGACACAGTCTTGCTCTGTCACCCAGACTGGAGTGCAGTGGTGCCATCTCGACTCACTGCAACCTCCACCTCCTGAATTAAAGCGATTCTCCTGCCTCAGCCTCCACAGTAGCTGGGATTACAGGCGTATGCCACCATGCCTGGCTAATTTTTGTATTTTTAGAAAAGACAGGGTTTCATCATATTGGCCAGGCTGGAAAAAAAAGGGAAATTATTTACTAAACCTATAAGCATGAACATGACAGAGCATTACATTATTTTTAATCAGAAAACTTGGAAATAAATGTACTTTAAAACACGATTACAGCTTTGTTTATAACAGCAATATATTGGAAATAGACTAACTGTTCAACAACAAGAGACTCACAACATATTATGATAAATCCACACAATGAAAGAATAGGCAACCATCAAAAGCATGGTGAATAAAAATACGTTGCAATTCCTCTTACTTTATTAGATTTCACAAACAGCATTTATGTAAATACATATATGCTTTTTTTAGTATAGTTTTAAATGCAGACAGAGACACTGTTATGGATATGTATTTGTAAAATAGGCCAGGCCAAATGCTTTATATACATTATTTCTGGCAGTAGAGAATTGAAGCTTGGGGAAGTTAATTAATTTGCTCAAGGTTACACAGCTACAGTATTAAGTTAGGATTCACCTCATGTCTGTCTGCCCTCTTGAGTGCTATGCCAAACTCCTTTGTAGAATAAGAAAAATTATAACAAGCAATGAAAGCTTATTTTAAAATAGGATAAATTAATGGAACATATATCTTAAAGGAAAGAACAAAACTAAAACAAGACCCAATATTTTTCCTAATGGATAATAATACAAATAAAGAAATTACTGGGAGAGTAGTTGCCCTTATTTTCTTATGTGTTTATTGATTTTATATAAAGCCCACGCTTTTGATTTCCTCTTACTGTGTGTTTCATCAATATTGTTGAGTTTACTTTTATACCTTATAGTGTTTTATGACTTCAAGTTTTTCAGTCCCTTGGGACATGATGCAGCTTTTAGTTAAGCAATTTTACCACATTGGATATTGGTGTCACAGCTCTTAAGTTTTTATTAAACCTACAGTGGAATCCCCAGTCTGCATTTTAAAAACGCAGATTAGGTGCACAATTCAATGTACAAAGATTGTATAGTCAATCTTCACAAATAGTAAGGAGGTAGGCAGTGGGACTCAACTTCGGAGATGGGGTTCCATCATTGGACCAAATTGAGACTAGTTAAAATGGGACAGAGTGGAAGCAGCTTTCTATAAATTCCATCCACCACAGTTTGTCAGTTTACCATTGCCATGGCAACACCTGGAAGTTATTGCCTCTTTCTATGGCAATGACTAGATGACCCAGAAGTTGCTATCTGTTTCCTAGATATTTCTGCATTATCTGCCCCTTAATATGCATGAAATTAGAAGTGAGTATCACTATGACTGCAGAACTGCCTTTGTGCTGCTACTCTGGGCACCCTGCCTAGCCCCACAAGGAATAGTACCTCTACTGCTGCTGTGCACTGTTGCTTCAGTAAAAGGTGCTGTGTAACACCACTGCTCAACCTTGAATTATTTCCTGGACAAAGCCAAGAACCCTACTAGGCTAAGATCCAGTTTGGGGACTCATTTGCCCTGAATCAGTAAGATGCTACATAGTGGATTAAAGGTGCCTCTAGACTTGTGATTGCCTAAGCACAAGGTTGATCAAAACCTGCAGTAGGAAAAATTAGCAAAAACACATGTAGAAGTAATTTAGCAAGCTTATTTTTGATTATATTTCATTTCTCAGTTTTATTATTATTGTTTATTATTGTCTTCTGTTGTCATTGCTACTTAACAATGAATGAAAATAAATTTGAATTGCCATATGTATGCCTTTCATAAATTTTGCAGCACTCAGCATGCAGAAACATGAATATATTGAGACTTACGACAGAAAGAAAAGTCCCACTTTAACAAATTGTACTTGACAAAATAATATTAAAACCAAGAATTCACAAGTAGGTTTATTTTCCTCCTCTCTTTTTTTTCAACATTTTCCTTCTTTGGTGACTTAGTGTAACCTGTCCATGCATATAGTGGTATACTATAAATTAAAAATCCACCAAGTCCACATTTTGAATGACATCCTTAGTTAATAGAAATATACAATGAGGAAAATGGTTATTTTAAAATCATCAAAGTTATCAAGTGTCATTTCTAAACCTTAGAAAACAAAATTTAAATTTCTATTTGCTAATTTATCCTCTATTTAGCCCTTTTTTTTTTTTTTTTTTTTTTTTGAGACAAGGTCTCACTCTATTTCCTAGGCCGGAGTGCAGTGGTGTGGTCATAGCTCATTGCAACCTCTGACTTGTGGGCTCCAGTGATTCTCCCATCTCAGCTTCACTAGTAGCTGAGACTACAGGTGTCCACCAACACGCCCAGCTAATGTTTGTATGTTTTTGTAGAGATGGAATTTCACCATGTTGCACAGGCTGGCCTTGAACTCCTGAGCTCAAGTGATCCACCCACCTGGGCCTCCAAAAGTGCTGTGATTATAAGCATGAGCCACTGTGCTCAGCTTTTAGTCACTTTCTTTACATGTTGGCTCTTTGTTTTCATTAAGACCTGAAAGCACACAGCAAAATTAGGAAATTTAAAACTGAATATATATTCTTGGGAAGCTCTAAAATGATTCACAGATGTTGTGCCCTTATATAGAATAGTTTTATTTTGCAGAACATTTATTATGTTTCTCATAATTTCCATGTGTATAAAGTGTACCATGTCTGGTGTGTTATTCACACTTTGCTATTGTTGGAGCAAATGTTTTAAATACTTAGGATTACAAACCCAAATGCTTGCAGGGGCCAAGCAGGTATCATAAATGTTTTAAGAGCAGTTGTTTCAGGGGAGAGACTGGGAAAGGAATAAAGCACAGGGTTCCTGTACCCATGTACAGGAAACAGCTACAATCTAGTTCTGGTCAATGTTTGCATGGAAATTGAAATAGAATGCAGGCCCAATTTAGCCGCATCTTTAGATTCTTCAAGATAAGCCAGATGTTCTCATTTAACGCAATCAATTTTTAAATGTTGGCAACTAATTCATATTACAAATATTGCATAGTCCAAACCAAACATATGTGTGGGATGGATTTGTCTAGTGAGTTGCTGTTTGTGTTTGTGTGTGTGTGTGTGTGTTTTGAACTCTTACCCCAGCACCACTAACTAAATAGGGAATCCTTTCCCATTGCTTGTTTTTGTCACGTGTGTCAAAAATCATATGGTTGTAGGTGGAAAGTCTTATTTCTGGGTTCTCTACTCTGTTCCATTATTCTACATGTCTGATTTTGTTCCAGTACCATGCTGTTTTGGTTACTGTAGCCCTGTAATATAGTTTGAAATCAGAAAGCCTCCAGCTTTCTTCTTTCTGCTCAGGACTGCCTTGGCTATTCAGGTTCTTTTTTGTTTCCATATGAATTTTAAAATCGTTTTTTCTAGTTCTGTGAAGAATATCAATGAGTTTAATGGGAAAAGCATTGAATCTATAAATTGATTTGGGCAATATGGCCATTTTCACAATATTAATTCTTCCTATCCATGAGCATGAAATGTTTTTCCATTTGTTTGTGTCCTCTCTAATTTCTCTGAGCAGTGATTTGTAGTTCTCCTGGTAGAGACCCTTTACTTCCCTTGTTAGCTGTATTCCTAGATGTTTTATTCTTTTTGTGGCAATTATGAAAGGGAATTCATTCATGATTCAGCTCTTGGCTTGACTGTTGGTGTATAGATATACTAGTGATTTCTGCATATTAATTTTGTATCTTGAAACTTTGCTGAAGTTGCTTATTGGCTTAAGAAGCTTTGGGGCTGAAACGATGAGGTGTTCTAGATATAAGATCTTCCTTACACCATATACAAATCAACTCAAGATGGATTAAAGACTCAAATTTAAAACCATAAACTTTAGAAACTCTACTAGAAAACCTAGGCAATACCATTCAGAACCTGGGCATGGGTAAAGATTTAATGACAAAGATGCCAAAAGCAATTGCAACAAAAGCAAAAATTGATTAATGGGATCTAATTAAAGAGCTTCCGCATAACCATATAAACTATCAACAGAGTAAACAGACAACCTTCAGAATGGGAGAAAACTTTTGCAAACCATGTGTATTAGTTCGTTTTCAGGCTGCTGATAAAAACATACCTGAAACTGGGAACAAAAAGAGGTTTAATTAGACTTACAGTTCCAAATGGCTGGAGAGGCCTCAGAATCATGGTGGCAGGTGAAAGACACTTCTTACAATGTGGCAGCAATGAGGAAGAAGCAAAAGTGGAAACTCCTGATAAACCTATCATGTCTAATAAAACTTATTCACTATCACAAGAATAGCATGAGAAAAACCAGCCAGCATGATTCAGTTACCTCCCCCTGGGTCCCTCCCACAACATGTGGGAATTCTGGGAGATATAATTTAAGTTGAGATTTGAGTTGGGACACAGTCAAACCATATCACCACGTATCTGACAAAGGTGTAATATTCAGCATCTACAAGGAACTTAAACAAATTTACAAGAACAAAACAACCCCATTAAAAAGTGGGTAAAGGATATGAACAGACACTTCTCAAAAGAAGACATACATGTGGCCAACAATCATATGAAAAAAAGCTCAACATCACTGGTCATTAGAGAAATGGGAATCAAAACCACAATGAGATACCATCTCATACCAGTCAGAATGGCTATTATTAAAAGTCAAAAAAAAAAAAAAACAGATGCTGCTGAGGTCGTAGAGGAAAAGGAACACTTTTACACTGTTGGTGGAAGGGTAAATTAGCTCAATCATTGGAAAGACAGTGTGGTGACTCCTCAAAGAACTAGAGACAGAGACAGAAATACCATTTGATCCAGCAATCCCATTACTGGGTATACACTCAAAGAAATGGAAATCATTCTACTATAAAGATACATGCATGCAGATGTTCATTGCAGCAGTATTCACAATAGCAAAGACATGGAATCAACACAAATGCCCATCAAGAATAGACTGGATAAAGAAAATGTGTTACATATATACCATGGAATACTATGTGACCATAAAAAGGAATGAGATCATGTCATTTGCAGGGACATGGATGGAGCTGGAAGCTGTTATCTTCAGCAAACTAATTCAAGAACAGAAAACCAAATACTGCACGTTCTCACTTATAAGTGGGAGCTAAATGATGAGAACACATGAATACACAGAGGGGAGCAACACACACTGAGGCCTACTAGAGGGTGGAGGGAGGGAAGAGGGAGAGGATCAGGAAAAATAACTAATCAATAGTAGGCTTAATATCTGGGTGATGACATAATCTGTACAACAAACCCCTGTGACAGACATTTACTGATGTAATAAACTTGCACATCCTGCACATGTACCCCTGAACTTAAAAGAAAAGTTTAAAAAAAGAAAATCACTGCACTAGACTAATACTTATCAACCTTTTGGAGCTATGGTTGCCCCTTGATAAAAGGGCTGAGTAACTCAATAAGAGAAGGACCTTGAAGATCAAAAAGAAAACAAACAACAAGAGCCACAATAGAACTGATTCAGTAACAGTTTGCAAGGACCACATAGCAGGGTTTAAGTCAGTATTCTACCTTAGTGTTTTTTAAACTTAAGTTCGTAGATAGGCAAAACAGGGTACATAGCATTGATCAGTATTAATCCAGTGTAACAGGATATGTTTCAATGAAAACAAATACTGACTGCTTAAGTATTTGTTCAAGAAAATACAATTGAGGCACTTCCTATGAACAAAGTCACTAAGGAAGTTGACCAGGAGGAGTCTGGCTAGAATGTAAAGGAAATAGGAACAAATTGATCTCCGAGGTAATGGAGAACCTTAAAATAATAGATACTTGTTGACAGGAATGCTTTGAGCTGACAAATTCTAAAATACCCATTACAGCACATTAGCTAGATTAAGGGAGGGAAGTGATTAGGAAATATTTACATATCAGTTACTATGCAACTTATTTTAAATAGGCTCTTATTGTGTAACCTTTTATTATGAAATTAAATTTCTGCAAAACTTTATTTCCTTAGAAGGACAAAATTTTGCTGAAATTGTGAAAGTTTTTTAAATTCCTCCTAGATAAGTCTGAATGTTACAAGAAATTACATGTGTTAAAATCTTTGTTGTAGAAAAATGTGTGTACCCACTGTAAAGTCTAAACTATGTTTACCACAGTGGTTGATTTTATCCACAAACAATTTGGATAATTAATTCACTATGACATCTCTGATCTAGTTTTAATTAACTCACTCTGTATAAAGATACTGTGGATTTTTTTTAAAATTAGGAGCATAGCTAATGGTATATTTCTTCTTTTAAATAAATATTAGTGACATGTAGTAAGTTTAACAAAATAACTTTCAAGTACAATGCTTAATCCCTATTTGTCACTACACGTAAAAGGTTGATACACACTAAACATATGATGAAGTGATTTGAAAGCAAACAGGATTTTGACTATTCTAATAGAGATATGGTATAAAAATGATGGGGTAACAACACTAAATTATCTTCTGGAAAACTCTTAAAGGTTATGTTAAATTCTGACAAATATATTGTAAGGGAAATATTAAGTGGTAAAAGTATATTCCTAATGACTGACTTCCCTCCCTCCCTTTCTCTTTGTCTTCTCTCTCTCTCACACACACACACTGTTTGTTTTCTTTTTTCTTTTTAGTATTCCTTTGAAAATCCATCATGCATTCCCAAACAGAATAGGTTAAAACCATGAACCAACTCTGGCCAGAACATGGCACCCTCTTAGATTTGCCATTTTGCTATACATATGATTTTCAACGAGATAATTAATTGCCCTATGCTATAATTTCTTCATCTGTAAAATAAGAATAAGAGAAAGCTTTTGATCATATAATTGTTGTAAAGATTAAATGAGGTGGTATATTATATACATATATATATATATATACACATATACATATATATATATGTATTTATACAAAGAAATAGATCAGCAAAGTTCCTGGTTTATAATAAATGCTTGAAATGCAATAGGTATTTATTTAGTATTATTTTTGCTCTTCTTTCTATATTATTATATTTCTATAACAACTTACAGGTAGATGACTGGAGTTTCTAACAGTTGTTAGATTTTTTTTTGCAAAGGAGATTGAGCTTAAGAGAATTTGCTAGTTAAGTTACCATATTTTGAATACATTCAAAAATTAATATTAGAATGATTGACCATATTCATTTAGGTACTCAGTGAAGAATTGTAAATATTAATCCTACAAAGCTGAAGGACTTTTCAATGTTTTTACGCAGATAAACTGCCCTTGAGGCTGTTTCCATTCACATGGTGTTGGTGGTAACGTCACCTCAGTAACTGTGAGACTGTGGGCTAAGGACATTTTGCTTTATAGATTTCAGTTTAGTGGTGATCATTAATGAAGCCATCAAACAATTATAGACATGCAACAATGACATAATGTGAAACATACATTTTGAGTTTTATGTTAACAATGGACATTTTACCTGGCTATTCTCGGCATAATTTTATAAAAATTAGTTTGAAGTGACTTAACTTAAACAATTGTAATTATCAAAGAACATGAATATGTTGAACACTGTATGCAACTTTTAGAAAATAGTTTTAGCAAACATATATCTTCAGGATTTATTTAAAGGTATTTCAGGTGAAATGAGGGGCGGCAACATATTACAATCCATCTCTTAATTAACTTTCCCAAATTCCCTAAATTGAAGTTTTTATTTTGTTTCATTTATCTTGGCTTTCCTATGCAAGATAACATGTATTTTATTTTTATTTAATCCTGTTTTATAATCTTATTTTATTTTATTTTTTTTGAGACAGGTCTCACTGTCTACCAGGCTGGAGTACAGTGGCATGATTGTGGCTCAGTGCAGCCTCCACCACTCGGGGTCAGGCAGTCCTCCCATCTCAGCCTCCTGGGACGCTGGGACCACGGGTATGCACCACCACACCCAGCTAATTTTTTGTATTTTTTGTAGAGATGGGGTTTCGTCACATTGCCCAGGCTGGTCTCAAACTCCTGGGCTCAAGCAATCCTCCTGCCATGGCCTCCCAAAGTGTTGGAATTACAGGCGTAAGCCACTGCGCCCAGCCTCGATATATGTATTCGAGTGTGATTTTTCTATTTAGAGTTTAGGAGGCAACAGGAAGGGGTAGATACAAAATTGATTGGACAATATTCTGCAACTCTCCAGAGAGGCTGCCAAGCTCTCTCTTTTTATTTTCTTTCATTGTATCTGACTTACACATAGTTACTTAACTCTTATTTCATTTTCTCCCAGGAGGTATTATGGTTTTTACAATAGCATTCACTAAGGCTTTCTTCTATGCCAAAGAAATGAATTGATTGAATACATTCCAACAGAGTCAGAAAACACCAAAGCGTAGGTGGTTTATCAAATCCAAAAAGATTTTATATTTTAATAAATATTTTCAAGCATCCAACCATTTTGATAAATTTATATTAAACTGATACTTAAATAACTTTAATTTAAAATGTTATATGACCTTGACTTAATGAATGCCCGTTGTAGAAAATGTCATCTAAGAAACTGAAGTTCTTTTCTTGTGGGAAACCTGAAAGAACAATAATTAGAAGGACTACCAGTTATATTTTTTAAGCAGTGGATGTAATTGATAATAGTGTAATTATTAACTGAAAGGGAAATAAGACAATTATTCCCTTTACTTTCATTTCATTATTCTGCATTTCCCTTACTCCAACCCTATTGGTATTAGAGTAGGGCACGAAAACGGTAAGCAAAAATATGCAGTGCCCTAAGTGTTATAGATAGATAGATAGATAGATAGATAGATAGATAGATAGATAGATAGATAGATCTATAGATCAGATTCTGCACTGAATGGTATCATTCAAAGTCTATAGGGCAGTGCTTCTAAGACTGCTGTGAAAAAGCACCAGCTTGTTATTGTTGTTTAATTTCCTATCAGTTGCAATGTGATACTTTTGTAAATACATGAATTACTAGAAAAATGATCTCACACATGGATGACACAACAATGTCAAATTGTTAAAAGTATTTCTAAATGGTCATTCTCCATTTCTGTGTGCATCACATTGCAGATAAGCAACGAACAGTTCTTACATTGGTAGCAGCTGGTGGACCTTTTTTGAGTAAAGAATATAAATATCAGATAAATAAATACATTCTAGTAATGAAGATTACATGTTCAATAATCCATTTAAAAAGGAAAAACTTTGGAAGAAAAAAATAAACTTCTTATCACTAAAAAATAAGCAAATTGAGGCCGGGCGCGGTGGCTCATGCCTGTAATCCCAGCACTTTGGGAGGCCGAGACGGGCGGATCACGAGGTCAGGAGATCGAGACCATCCTGGCTAACACTGTGAAACCCTGTCTCTACTAAAAAATACAAAAAACTAGCCGGGCGAGGTGGCGGGCGCCTGTAGTCCCAGCTACTCGGGAGGCTGAGGCAGGAGAATGGCGTAAACCCGGGAGGCGGAGCTTGCAGTGAGCTGAGACCCCGCCACTGCACTCCAGTCCGGGCAACAGAGCAAGACTCCGTCTCAAAAAAAAAAAAAAAAATAAGCAAATTGAGAGCTGCATATACAAAGACAACATCATATAAGGTAACACAATATTTTATTGCTCATTAAAATATGTGACAACTTAAAAAAGTGATTGCTTGACTTTCATCTATTTTGTAGTTGGGCAAATGATTGTGGAGAGGATAAAATCGTTTTCTGAATTTGAATCCAGAGTTTTGGTAATTTATCAGACCCCCCAGGATCTTTTCTATTCCTCGCTCCACTGACTGCTGACTCTTGGAAAATATTCATCCATAAGCTGATTATAGTATTCTTATTTTACTGTAAAATTTCTGTCAGCTTCCATCCAGCACCTCCACCCTATGTCACACAAAATTAAAAAATTAAATGACTGGCATTCAAAGGAAATCTTACTTCTGAAAGAATCGGTAAGTTTTCAAACCAAGCCAATGCTAATCAAAGTTTACTTAAAATAATGTCCTAAGAAACAAAAATAAAGAATTGAGGTTTTTCTCCTGATGGTATGGCCCTTCACAGTCTGAATGTTCATGCTAAAATCAATAAGGATCTTCTTTTATTATTTTTGATTTCACATTCTTGATTTAAAAAAATACGAATTCAGGACTGAGCTCTTTCAAAAGACATCTGCTTTTGATTGCATGCTATCTGATTACTGAAAAAGAGAGATAAAATATGCATTTAAAATGTGTTTAAAAGATTCTCGAGGGTTGTTGTAATGAAATATTTCTTGTAGTTGGTGCCAGCAAAGGAACTACTCTCATATTAAAATAAAATCTAGAATAAAGTAGTTTCAAGATGTAAATCTCCCAAATGCTAGCAGCATTTGTATGAGTAAGATGACAAGTAACCTGATCAATAGGTTCCAAGGATTAGGCATTGTGTTGGTTCATTCATTTCAGTGCAGTACTAGGAAGCACATGTAGGAAAAATAACATAGAACTTTAACTAAAAGAAACTCTTAGATTTGACCAGGGGATATTTCTTTAATTTGTCAGTGGAATTCCTTTGAAAATGATTAAAATGGCTTGACCTAGTTAAATACATGTGAGCAGAATCAGGGACTACTGAGTATTAGAACAAGAAGGTAGTATATTTGAGTATGTATTTCACGCCTCAGGTGTGTTGGAAAGCAGTCATGGGAGGGACAAGAGACTTTAATCTTTAAGAGCACTATTTCTTCATAAATGTATTGCCTAAAGTGATATATTGTTATTACAAATTGAAAGTGTATACTTTCATTTAATAAGTCATTTTGCCTAAAACTGAAGTTAAAGACACTAGAGAAGGTATCTATAACAACTAGAAAGATCTAATTTCCTTAAAATTCCACACAGACATTTTTTAGGATGATTGCTGATGTGAGGGAGTCCAAACTCCCAACTTTCTCTGAAACTTTGTTTAACTCTGCAGTTCTTCAGATGAGACTGACATTCTTCTTTCACATTCATGGAGCACCCATGAACTCACAGGGTTGGCTGCAGATTTCTTGCAGGGATGAAGATGAGTACATTCCACATCTAGAAGCCCCTACCCCAGAGATAAAATTACATAGCTGGCTTCATTCCACAAATAAACCAAGAATTATTCCTTGGCCTAGAACAAATTAAATGGAAAATGAGCCTATTATTCAGTCTCCAGATTCAGAAAGTATAATGTATTTGCTTGAATGCAGTCCTAAATCCAGACACACAGAATATCTATTGATTATATGTGAGAAACGATTATCCTTAGCATATATGGAAAGCTAGAAATACAAGAATATGGATATATACAGTCATATTGAGTGATTATATGTTTTCCAGTGATGTTGTCTTTGCTGGAAATCATTTGTCACTTCTTTTTTGAAAACAGCTTTTCATAGCATGTTATTTAAGTATTTTTTTAATGGTCCAAATAATTTTTTCCTGGAGTATTTTACTTCTTTTTGAAAACAATCTAAAATTATGCAGACAGAGCTAAAATGTGAGTGACTTAGAAGACATAGCATATGGTTGAGGTTAAAAAAAACAAAATTATTATATTTGTGGTAAGACTTTTTAAGCTTATAGGTCACAGAGACAATTGCACAAGAGGGACTTTATAAATGCATGCGATAATGGCCACAGAATCTGAAAACATCTATAACCTATTATGGCTATTTTTCTGAAGCACATGCTTCGTTTGTGCACTTAAACTTACATAAAAGGATTGTTTAATCCCTTATTAATTTGGAGATACATGGACAAATGTGCATAAAGCCTACAGATATCACGGGCATGATAAAACAGAAACTTCTATCACTTATTTTGAAGTTTTTAAGAAAATTCTGATTTGCTAAGAAACTATATGTCCCCAGACCAACCAGATATTTTCTGAGAATTTTGAACTCTGGTGAAAATGACCAGAGTGGTACTAGGCTGTAACTTAAAGACCCCCATTCTTAACAAACAACACATATTAGCTAGAACTCAGACAAAAGAATTAGAAACTTTAAGTAGAGATTCAAATGCAAAATGGTAACCACTGCCTACATTGTTGGCTTTACGTTTCAGTCAAGCTAGAGAGTCATAGAATTAAAACTTAAAAATAAATCACCTTTTCAGTTTACCAGAGTATTTCCAAGAGTATGTTCAAATTCCTGTTGAATTTGGAGATATGCTACTAAAATTAGTATACTTTAAAAATACATATTAAAAGGGTAAATTTATATTAAATATTCCTATATTTAAAAAATATGCAATTGAAAAATTGGTTTGAGATCTTAGGGTAGTTGAAAAGTCTCAAATTACAAAACAATGTCTACCGTAATTATAACAATAAATCCAGTATTTGCAAGTACTATGAAGATACGGTTAGTATAAAAGTTCTACTTTGTTTATCAGTATAGTAGACTAGTACCCAGTTATGTTAGAAATTGCAGTATAACAAATATATCTGATGGCTTAATGTAATGAATTTAAATTCACTGCTACTTGACTAAATTTTGTGTAGAGATCAATACTTGCAGAATGCAAAAGATCAGTAGCACATTTCTACAATGGCCAGTAACCAGTTGATATTAAAAAAAAAAATTGTACTTGATTACATGCAGATTGAAAGTATAGTACAAGCCAAATCCATTAAGATCCATGTACCTCAGACTTACCCTGGAGAAATCATCATTTAGAGGTCTGGGAGAGGAGAAGAAACCAGCAAAGGAGATTAAGAGCATCCAGAGACAGAGGATAAAAACCAGGAGAAAGTGATGCTCTGGAAGTTAAGGATGAAAGCGTTTCAAGGAAAACAAATGTTAATTGGCATGAAAGGTTGCTGATAAGTGAAATGTGGAATGGAATAATGGATTAAACATTGTGGAGAGATTGGTGATCTTGATGAGATAGTTTGATAAAGAGTTGACGGAGGTAACCTGAGTAGTGTGAGTTCAGGAGAATATGGGAGAGCATTAATTCTTTGATTAGCTCTGCTATAAAACAAATAAATGGAGTGGTAGCTACAGATGAAACTGGGGTGAGTAGAACATTATTTTAAGGTGGGAAAAATTATAGCGTATTTAAGTGATGAAAAAGATTTGACAGACAGTGTGAAAATACAAATTTCAAAAAGTTAAAAAAATGTTACCTTCAAACAAATGATTGTCAACTCTTTATTTAACTTATTAATGAGAAAATCAGTAGGTGATAAAGAAGATTCAGAAAAAGGAGTTTAGAAATAAGAATGTAGGAACAAGATTGCAAAATTATGTAAAAAACTGACTGATACCTTACAGCAATTGAACTATTATTACCTTTGGGATCATTTTTTTCCCTGTGGGATAGAAATAATGTGTATCTTTACAGACGAAATAATTTGAAATTTATCAATTCACAAGTTAATGTCTAATTTTACAGGTTTGGGGATATAACCAATGTAGATAGTAAATCTAACAAAATTACATTCCTGAAGTTTACTGATTTTATAAGTTATATTAAAATGCACCAAATATCAGATCAATTAATAGATGAAAAGTAAAGTAGATTGATAGATTGATAGGTGAGAAAACAAGCATGGTAAAATATTATCAATTTGGTCATGAGCTGTTCAGTGTAAAATTGTTTTAATCTGCAATTTGTTTGAAAAGTTTTAAACAAAAATTTTAGGAAAAATACCAAAGAGCTTAGAGAAAATGCCAAGGATTAAATAGCTCCTAAGTAAAATTCTTAGAAAGTGCTCCAGTATTACTTTAGGAAAGCACAAAATAATGTTCTTGCCTCATCTCCAAGTTTGAATTCTTCTTTGTTTGCAACAGAGGAAAACAATAATGTAGAACAAAGGGGAGAATTGCTGGACTAATGGTCTAAGGTAAGCAAGAGAAGAAATTCTATGCACAAGAGAAAGTGTTGGCCTTAACCAGAACCATCAGTCATTCAGAGTATTCCAGGAAGGCAGAGTGTTTGGCAAGAAGATAGTTCAGGGTACATAGTGGTAGTGGTTTATGGACATTCTCTTCTGAGTGCTTGTGCTGGAAGCCAGAACTGAGATTTGAGAAAAGGAGATTTAAAATAGTCAGTTGAGAACATGGCAGAGTACGAGTTTTGTGTGTTTCTCCACCTGTGTTCACTTGTGCAGGTGCAGGTGTGGTTTGGCAGCAGGTTGTATTTGAACAAAGGTATGGTTTTATCAGGTGAAAATGATTGAGTGCAAATGTCTTTGTAGTTCAAGGGAAACAGTCTTTAGTCGTATTGGTAAGTTTTATGAAACTATTATAAGAAATAAAATAGTTTTTACCTAGAAAGAAGTTAATTCAAGTAAAAATTGAGTTGTATGAATGCAGTAATCCAGCTTTCCATTTCAATTATTCAGTTTACATTTTGGAAGCGATTCTTTGCTCTGTAAAATTAAATAGTGAGTCTTTCTGCTTAAGGACACATGTTTGGACACAGTTTCTACACTTCTCAAATAGTGCTTTTTTTCTTTTCCATTAATAATAGGAAGAGTACATTGAAAACTTGGTTTAGCAAACAAAATACAAATAGTTATGTATTGTTCTGGGGAGGCAATAATAATCATAGGAACTGAGCTCTCATAATTGAAGGCACATTAATAAACCCTTAGTTTAGCCCACAAGTAAGACAAGAAAATATTATTAATAGAATTTTATACTGGGTTATCAGAATATGTTTCATGAAACTTTGCATTTTAAATGACATTTTTTTTAAAGCTCTGATTAGTTGTTAATTTAAATCTGAGAAATTATCACTTGTTGCACTTTTGCCTAAAGAAATCACCCTACATTATAATGTTAACTCATATCAAACTTTCTGTTCTTAAATGCATGCATTTAACTTCTTGTTACTTTAAAAAAAAATAGATAAAATCACCTCAAGCAAGTTTAATGAAAAACTAATTGTGGTTTTCTACCAGTATACTTAAACAAATAGTAATTGTATTATTGGTCTATCTTCTTTTCTGTTTCTCTGAAAAGTTGTGTTCCTCAAATGAATAATTACCTACAGAATAATTAAATGTTGCTGATATCATCTGCTCATCCCCCTTGTACATAAAAACATCACATTCTGTCTTCTTGGAAATCTATCTCTGTCATGTTGTATAAGTTTACTGTCCATCACACAACTGGCATCGATCCCCACTCAATTACACAAGAACATAGCACTATATTAAAAGACAAATAAGGTTTAATTTTAATTATTGACAGTCTGTGAGTCCATGTTCCATTATAGATTAAAAGAACCAATTATTTTTAAAAATAAAGCTCTAATGAAAAGTCGTATGAATATGTAGACAACATGGCTCTGTGCAATCCAAGCCACACTCTCAGGAGAAGTGTCTAAATCCTTTAGACCATCATAAATATGACCATTGCTTTTCTTTAAAAACAAGACTCTTGCAGTACCTGGAAAATTATTACAACATTGGCTTATCTGCACTTCTAACTCTGTCATACTTTAGAGTGAAGCAGCTATTTGGACATGTGGATTACTTGGTGTGGTGATACATCGGGCTCTGCTAAGATCATGGCAATAATAATTATACACAGAAATGTGATGGGGGCTTCCTCTCAGAAGTTCTTGAGAGGGTCAAGAGAACATTAAGTGGCAAAGGCAAGCGCAAGAAAGCAGCAAATCCAGGTAAAAGTTCCCCATTTATAGAACTTGTAGACCTTGTAGAACTTGTAGACCTCTTTCAGGGTCATAACTATTCAATGTGCATGAGTATGCCTGAACTCCAAAAGGATCAAACATCTCTATGACTTCCAGGCCAGGACAGCTGAGTCTTTCTGACCTGAGCACTGGAAGAGTGCCAATCTAAAGGATGACAACTTCTCTGAAAAACTCAGTTTTAAAGGAATGTTATTCCTTCCACTATACACAGGATACCTGCAATGTTAGACACTCCCACAACAAGAATTGAGCTTAGTGAACAACAGAACAGACTATCTCAGGAATCCTAATTGCAAGATAAAAATCAGATAGAGTAATCACAATGTTAAGTCAAATAGAACTGCTGGAGTGCTGGAGGAGTAAGACAAATACTTGGAAACAACTAAATGTATATTCTTCATATATAAATATGTATGAGTGTGTGTGTGTGTGTGTGTATGTGTGTGTATAGAGAGAGTACTTTAGGAAATTAAAATACAACATGCAAATACACACATTCACACACACTCAAACTTCCTCAACTACCCCGACTTGTCTTCCTTTCTGTCTTTAATTTTTTAAAATCTTTATTGAGATGTAAATGATATAGAATAAACTGCATATATTTAAAGTATATGATTATTATACAGTGGCAAATCCATCATCATAATCAAGAAAATAAACATGTTCGTCATTTCCAAAAGACTCTTTGTGCCCTTTGGTAATATCTACATCTCACTCTTCCCAAACACTTTTTCCCTTCACACTCCGTTCCTGGACAACCAAAATGTAATAATACATTATATACTCTCTTTTTCCTGGCTTTTTAAATTAAGCATAATTATTTTTAGATTCATTCATGTTGTTGTATGTATAAATAGATGATGTTCCTTAATATTTATTTATTTATTTATTTTTGAGACAAGGTCTCACTCTGCCACCCAGGCTGGAGTGCAGTGGTGCAGTCTCAGCTCACTGCAACCTCTGCTTCCCCTGCTCAAGTGATGCTCCTGCCTCAGCTCCCCAAATAGCTGGGACTATAGGCACGCGCCACCACCCCTAACTAATTTTTTTGTATTTTTTGTAGATACAGGGTTTTATCATGTTGCCCAGGCTGGTTGCAATTTTAAAATTTTTAAATAAAAAAGGTAAATTATTTTAGAGGTGAAGACATTTTTATTATCATTTTAAATTAATTATTGTATATAGTTATGGTGTACTATGTGATATTTTAATAAGTTTACAATAAAAAATGATAAAATCAAGGTAATTAACCTATTCTTCACCTGAAACATGTATCATGTATCATGAAAATCCTCTGTTTTAGCTTTTGAAAATATATAATAATTATTGTTAACTATAGTCACATTACAGTGCTATAGAACATAAGAACTTTTTCCTTCTATCTAGCTATATGTTTTGTGTCCATTATCCAGCCTCTGCCTGTCCTCATCTCCCCCTTACCCTTCCTAGCCTCTGGTAACCAATACTTTACTCTTCATTTCTATGAAACCGAATTTATTTGCTGCAACAAAAGAGTGAGAACATATAGAATTTATTTATCTGTGCCTGACTTATTTCACTTTACATGATATCCTCCTGGTCCATTGATGTTGCCACAAATGATAGGCTTTCATGCTTTCTTATAGCTGAATACTATTTCCTTGTGAATATATACCACATTTTCTATATCTATTCATCTGTGGATGGACACTTAAGTTGATTCCACATCTTAGTTATTGTGAATAGTGCTCTGATAAACATGAGGGTGCAGTTGTCTCTTTCATAGCTATCTCTTGGACAATGACTTCCTTTCTTTTGAATATATACTCTGTAGTGGAATTGCTGGATCATATCTTAGTTCTATTTTTTGATTCTAGAGGAACCTCAAAACTGTTTTTCATAATAGCTGTATCCATTTACATTTCCACCAACAGTGTATAAAACTTCCCCTTTCTTCACATCTGCACCAACATTGGTTAATTTTATCCTTTTGCTAATAGTCGTTTTAACTGAGGTAAGATGATTTCTTCTGGTCGTTTTTATTTGAATTTCCCTAATTATTAGTGTTGTTAAGCATTTTTTCCTCCATAAACCTGTTATCAATTGGTATGTCTCTTTTTGAGAATGTCTATTTAGAACATTGGTTCACTTGTTAAATTGGATTATACGTTTGTTTGCAGTTGATTTGAGATCCTTGAATATTCTGGATATTAGTTTCTTGTCAGATAAATAATCTGCAAATATTTTCTCCTGTTATGCAGGTTGTCTTTCCACTCTATTGATCACTTCTTTTAATGTGCAGAGCTTTTTTAGTTTGATATAGTTTCATTTGTTTATTTTTGTTTTTGCTGCCTGTTCTTTTGAAGTCTTGCCCATAAAATCTTTGCTCAGACCAGTGTCTGGAAGTATTTCTCCTATGTTTGTTCCAGGAGTTTCATAGTTTGGGTCTCACATTTAAGATTCTACCTATTTGATTTCATTTTTTGATATGGTGACAGATAGGGGCCTAGTTTCATTTTTCTGCATATTGATATCCAGTTTTCCCAGCACCATTTGCCGAAGATACTTTTTTCCCCCCAATGTATGTCCTTGGCACCCTTGTCAATTATCATTTGGTTGTAAATAGGTATATTTATTTCTGAATCCTCTATTCTAGTTCATCTATGTCTGCTTCTATGCCAGTACCTTGCTATTTGTGTGACAATAGCTTTGTAGCATATTTTAAAGTCAGGTAGTGGGATGCTTCCAGCTTTGTTGTTTTTGTTCAGGATTGGTTTGGCTATCTGGGATCTTTTGTGGTTCCATAAAAATTTGGGGATTTTTTTTTTATTTCTGTGCAGAGTGTCATTTGTATTTTGATAGGGATAGCATTTTATCTGTAGATCACTTTAGGTAATATGGTCATTAAAAAAAATTAATTCTTTCAATCCACAAACATGAGATGTCTTTTTAATTTTTGTGTGTGTACTTTTAATTTATCAATATTTTATAGTTTTCATTGTAGAGATGTTTCCCTCTCTTGGTTAATATTTTTCTAGATAATTTATTTAGTTTGTAGCTATTGTAATGGGATTGCTTCCTTGATTTTTTTATCCAGTTTGTTATTGGTATATAGAAACACTAATGATACTTAACATTTTGAGGCATCTTGCAACTTTATTGAATTCACTTATCAGTCCTAAAAGTTTTTTGGTGGAATCTTTAGTTTTTTCTCTATATAAGACCATGTTGTCTATAAACAGTAAAAATTTGACTTTCTCCTTTCCAGTCTGGATGACCTTTGTTTCTTTCTCTTGCCTAATTGCTCTCTCTAGGACTTTGGTTCTATGTTAAATAAAAGTGGTACAAGTGAGTACCCTTTCATTTTTCTAGTTCTTAGAGAAAAAGCTCTCAACTTTTTCCAGTTTAGCATGATGTTAACTGTGAATTCGTCATATATGGTCTTTATTGTGTTGCTTCTATGCCTAATGTGTAGAGAGTTTTTATCATGAAGCAATGTTAATTTTTATCAAATGCATGCCTGTATCTAGTGAGATTATCATATAGTTTTTGTCTTTCATTCTACTGATGTGGTATATCACATTTATTGGTTTTCATATGCTGAAACACCCTTGCATTCCTTGTATGAATCTTGTTCATTATGACATATTATTTTTTGATATGTTATTGGATTCAGTTTGTTAGTATTTTGTTGAAAATTTTTGCATTTATGTTCATCAGGGATATTGGTCTGTAATTTTTTGTGTGTGCCCTTTTCTGGTTTGGGTACCAGGATAATGCTGACATTGTTGCATAAGTTTGGAAGAAATTCCTCCTCTTGTATTTTTTGGGATAGTTTGAGAAGAATTGACATTAGTTATCCTTAAATGTTTGGTAGAATTTACCAGTGAAACTATCCAGTCCTGTACTTTTTTGTTGTTGTTGTTGGGAGACTTTCATTTCTGATTCACCCTTGTTACTCATTACGGATTTATTCAGATTTTCTGTTTCTTCCTGGTTCAGTCTTGGTAGGTTGTATGTGTCCAGAAATTTATGAATTTCTTCTAAGTTTTCCCTTTTGTTGATGCATACTTGTTCATAATAATCGTAACTATCCTTGCTACTTCTGTGGTATCAGTTGTAATGTCTCCTTTTTGACTCCTAGTTTTGTGTATTTGGGCCTTACCTCTTTTTTCTTATCTAATGGTTTATAGATTTGGATTATCTTTAAAACTAATTTTTCTTCATTCATCTTTTGTAACGTTTTTGGCTCTATTTTGTTTAGTTTTGCTCTGATCTTTATTATTTCTTTCCTTCTACTAATTTTTAGTTTGGTTTCCTCTTTTCTAATTCCTTGAGAAACTTTTCCAGTTTCTAGGCCTTGAGGCATTGTTAGGTTGCTTATTTGAAATCTTTCTACATTCTGATGATGGCATTTATTGCTATAAACTTCCCTCTTAGCACTGCTTTTGCTGTAATCCCATAGGTTATGCTATGTTGTGTTTCTATATTCATTTGTTTCAATACATTTTTTAATTTTCCATCTAATTTCTTCATTGACCCATTTGTCTTTCAGCATGTAATTTCCAAAGTCGCATTTGTAGAGTTTCCAAAGTTTCCCTTCTTCTTGATTTCTACTTGTATTCCATTGTGGTTTGAGAAGATACTTGATACGATTTTAATTTTTCTTCCCTTGCTATTCTGCCACTCTGAGTTTCTGCACTTCAGAGGGTTTCCATCACTTCCTTGCTAAATTTCAGTGTTCTCCCTTAGATATTCTACCTAAAGTTTAGTTTTATAGTGATGTTGATTTTTCTTTGTGGAAGAGATAGGTGTTGAGCACCTTCAGTCAGCCATTTAATGTGTTTATTATGTTTTAATGTTGAACAGCATTCCATTGTATCTACTACTTTTTTTTTGCTTTTTTGCCATTAACCTAATGAGGGGTATTTGGACCATTTTTATATTTTCAACAAACTAGAATTAAACCTTCTCTTAATATTTATTGGCAAGTGTTGTATTAAAACATGCATTTGTTAAATGGCAAAGAATGGGACTATAGAATTGTTTGAAAGATCTACATTTAACTTTTTAAGGAACTACTACATTGTTTTTCAAAACGATTTTACCATTTTACATTCTGACCAGTGGTATGCGGAATTACCAGTTGCTTCATTTCCTTGCCATCATTGGTTATGGGCTTTCCTTTTAAATTTTAGACATTCTAATAGATGTTTGATGCTATTTAATTGTGGTTTTAATTTATATTTCCTTAGTGAGTAATAATGTTGAGCATCATTACAGGTGCTTATTTCTCATTCACACTTTCTCAGTGGTGAAGTGTCTGCACAATATTTTTAAAACTGCTTTATTTAATTTGTTATAGTTGAGTTTTGAGAGCTCTTTATATATTCTGGATACAAGTACAAGTTTGTGGCTTATCTTTTTATTTTGTTTTTAGAAGAATAGATGTTTTTAAATTTTCTTTCAGTTGTATTATATTGTATTAACCCATTAAGGTGTATAAAAATTAACAGTATATGGTTAGCATGGAACCAAAACAAAGAACAAAGAGTTTGTACCAGTTTCTAAAATCTGGAATACAGAAGTAATGTTTCCAAAATATAATTCCAAAATTCCTGCATTTTTTTTCCATATTGCTTAATTACTTTTAATATATATATATAGAAATCAACAGCCACAGGCCTGGCAGCAAGAATACAAACCAGAAAACCAACCTCAAGTCTTGAACCATAATCATGATCTTTGGCTGTAATAGGAAAGCTCGATTTCTCTCTCTCTGTGTCTCTCTCACACACACACACACACACACACACAGACACACACACACACTCTTATTCACATCCATTCTCCCTCTCTCCAGTTCAAAGTCTAAGACATTAACAGATGTTTTTAATTTTGATTAACTCCAATGAAAAGAAAATAAAAGTTAGATAACATGCTTTTCATGTTGCACCAAATAAATTCTTGCTTAAAAGAAGGTCAATAAATTTTTCTCCTATATTTTCTTATACAAGTTTTATACTTTTAAATTTTGTATTTAGGTATATGATTCATTTTGAGTTAATGTATGCATATAATAAACTTTTAGGTCAAAGTTCAATTTTTTGCAAGTGAATATGCAACTGTCTCAGATAATTTGTTGAGAAAACTTTTCTTTTTGTACCGAATTGCCTTTTTATATTTGTCAAAAATCCATTGACTATATATATGTAAGAATCTATTCCTTGAGTTCGTGTCCTTTGTAGGGACACGGATGCAGCTGGAAACCATCATTCTCAGCAAACTATCGCAAGAACAGAAAACCAAATACCGCATGTTCTCACTCATAGGTGGGAATTGAACAGTGAGAACACTTGGACACAGGAAGGGGAACATCACACATCAGGGCCTATGGTGGGGACGGGGGAGGGAGAGGGATAGCATTAGGAGATATACCTAATATAAATGACGAGTTAATGGGTGCAGCACACCAACATGGCACATGTATACATATGTAACAAACCTGCATGTTGTGCACATGTACCTTAGAACTTAAAGTATAATAATAATAATAACAATAAATGACTCTCACACATCCAAAACAAAGAAAAGAATCTATTTCTGAACATTTTATTCTATTCCATTAAAGTATTTATCTTCTTGTCAGCACAGCCTTTATCAAAGAAACTTTAAAATGATATTTGTAGTGTGTATCTTCCAACATTGTTTTTCTTTTTCAAAGTTGTTTTATCTAGGTTATTTTTATTTCCATGTGAATATTAGAAATGGCTCAATTTTTACATAAACATTACTAGAATGTCGATTAAAATTTTAATAAATCTATATATCACTTTGTAAGTAACTGACTTCTTTTTGTTTGTTTTTGAGACCGAGTCTTGCTCTGTCACTCAGGCTGGAGTGCAATGGTGCAATCTCAGCTCACTGCCACTTCCTCCCTCTGGGTTCAAGCGATTCTCCTGCCTCAGCCTTCTGAGTAGCTGGAACTACAAGTGCCCACCACCATGCCTGGCTACTTATTTGTATTTTTAGCAGAGACGGGATTTCATTGTGTTGGCCAGGATGGTCTCGATTTCCTAACCTCGTGATCCGCCCGCCTCAGCCTCCCAAAGTACTGGGATTACAGGTGTGAGCCACCGCGTCTGGCCTCAAGTAACTGACTTCTTAAACAGTGTTGGATTTTTATTCATTAACACATCACTCCATTCATTTAATTCCTCTTTAATTTTGCTTAAAATGGTTTGTAAATTTTGTTACACGTGTCTTATCTTTTTTTTTTACTATATTGATCTCTAAGTCTTTTATATTTTCTTTTATATTTTATGGTTATTTATTTATTAGAGACTAGGTCTCAGTATGTTGCCTAGGCTGGTCTTGAACTCCTGGCCTCAAGTAATCCTCCCACCTTGGGTTCCCAAAGTGCTTGGATTACAGGTGTGAGCCATTGCACCTGGTGTTTTATATTTTTTCTATGTCATCAGAAATTGCATTTTTATTATGATTTTTGAGTGTTTTTTGCTAGTATATAGAATTGAATATTTATATGGGGCTTCTATCATACCAAATTGGTAAATTCACTTAGTTATAGTATTTTATACACAGATGATAATATAGTCAATGAATAAGGTACTTTTGTTTCCTCCTTTCTAATTGGGATGACTTTTTTCTTTTTCTTTTTTAAAATTATGCCACTGGCTAAAACCTGCCATACAAAGTGAAGAAAGTTGTAATAAAGAACTTATTTGCTTGTTTATGACCTTAGGTTAAAAGCATTCAATTACTCATCATTAAATGTTACGTTAGCTGTATATTTTTCATAGATACCCTTTATTGGCATGAAGTTCCCTTATATTTACAGTTTGCTGAGAGTTTTTATTGGGAACGGATGATGGGTTTTGTCAATGCTTTTTCGGCATCTAACGAGATGACCATCTTTTTTTTTTTTTTTTTTAAGTTTATTCATGTGAGAAATTACATTGATTGAATTTATTTAAAATAGACTTTAATTTTAGAGCAATTTTAGATTTAAAGAAAACTTGAGGAAATACTGTTACCATATATTCTACACCAGTGTCCTCTATTATAATATCTTCGGTCACCATGACACATTTATTACAACTAATGAAAAACATCGATATATTATTAACTAAAATCCATAGTTTATTCAGATTTCCTTTGTTTCCCCTTAACATCCTTTTCTCAGGATTCCATCCAGTGCACCATACTACATTTATACATGTCACTTTAGGTTCCTCTTGTCTGTAAATTTCTTAGACTTTCCTTGTATTTGGCCATTGAAGAGTATTGGTTAGGTATTTAAGAAAACATCCTCATTGGAATTTTTCTGAAGTTGTTCTTGTGATTAGATTAAGATTATGGGTTTTAGGTAGTAAAACCACTGAGGTAAAGTACAATTTTCATTACATCATATTAACAGTACATAACTATCCATATGGTTTATAACTGTTGATGTTGACCTTGATCATTTGTCTAAGGTATTGTCAGATTTCTCTCCTATAAGTTTATTCTATTTATCTCCCTGTTTCCATACTGTACTTATTAGAAGGAAGTCACTATGCACAGCTCATACTGACATAAAAGGACATTCATTGATTTTTAAATGTTAAGTAAAATTTGCTTTCTAAATAAAAACTACTTGGTCATCAGGCACTATGATTTTCACATAATTTTTTTTTTCAAATTTGCTAAAATTTTAAGGGTTTTGACTCTTTATGAAGGATACTGATTTATCAATTTTTGTATTTTTTTGGTCTAGTTTTCATATAACAATAATACTGATTTCATAGAGAGAGGTGAGGAGTATTCCCAATTAAATTTTATGAAAGAGTTTATTTAGGATTCTTTTTTTCTTCCTTAAATGTTTGACAGAATTCCTCAGGGTCCTCAGGGAAGACATCTGGACCAAGGATTTTCTTTGTAGAAAGAGTTTTCACTACAAATCCAGTTTTTAAAATAGATATAGAATTATTCCAGTTATCCATATCTACCTGTGTGAGCTTTTCTATTTTGTATCCTTTGAGAAATTTGTCCATTTCATCCAACATGAAAAATTTATTAGCATGATATTGTTCATAATATTCCCTTATTGTCATTTTAATATCTGTATATTTTATAGTGATATCATCTTTCCTCACATTGAAAGGTATGTCTTATCTCCTTTTTCTGATTAACTTATCAAATGATTAATGTAGAATTTCATCAATTTTCTTGATCTTGCTGCAACAATTTCTAGTTTCATTGATTTCTTTCTATTATTTTTTCAGATTTATAATTTATGGCTTTCCATGCTGGTCTTTATTGTAACCTTTCTTCTACTTACTTTGGGTTTAATTGGTTCTTCTTTCTGCTTTTTAAGGGAAAAGACGAAGTCATTGACTTGAGTGACCTTTGAGACTTTTCCGTTTTCCGAAGCTGGGCTTTCAGTGTTACACATTTGCTCCTGGGTACTGTTTTTGTAGCATCCCATTAATTTTGATATGTTATTGTATTTTCATTTTCAGTTAATGCAAAATACGATTTAGTTTTCCTTCGAATATTTTTGCTTTGTTGATTATTTAAAAGTATGTTATTTAGTTTGCAACAATTTGAGAATTTTATAGATATTTTTCTATTGTCAATTTCTAATTAATTTCATTTTAGTCAGAGAAGCCCTGTTTTGTGACTTGCATCATTTTAAACTTACTGAGACTTGCTTTATGGTTTGGAATATATCTCATTCAATACATGTTTGATGTATACTTGATAAAAATCTATTTTATATTGGTGTTGACTGCAGTGTTATATAATGTTCAATTTGGTCAAATTGTCTGGCTAGTTCAGATTTTCCATAGTAATATTCTATCTACTTATTCTAGATATTTTAGATATGGTACAAAAAGGAGAAATAATTTTAAAGGTATAAATGTACTTTTCAAGCCACCACTAAGAAAGTAAAAACACAAGCTACCAATTAGGAAAAATACATATACAAAATGCATTTCTGATAAAAAAAAAATTGTACGCCAGATAAGAACTCTTAGAACTCAATAATAAGACAAATAACTAATTTAAAGGTTTTTAAGTATTTGAATAGACATTTCACCAAAGGCCACATGCACATGAAAAGATGTTCAATACTGTTAGTTGTCAGGGTAATACAAATTAATATAAGGAGATAACATGTTACTTCAAACAGAATTCCTTCAATATTTTTTAAATAATTAAAAATTAATTTAAAAATCTAAAAAGCAAACGGTAACAAGTGTTTACAAAGATGTAAAGAAACTAGAATCTTGTACATTGCTAGTCCAGAATAAAAATGGTACACCTGCTTTGGAGAACAGTTTGGTAGTTTCTTAAACAATTAAATATACATTTACCCTAAGACTCAGCTATTCCACATCTAGATATTCTCCCACAAGAAGTGAACATATATACCCACACAAAGACTTGTATGTCAGTGTTCATAGAACCATTATTTATCACAGCCAAAAAGTTGAAACAACCCAAACAACCACAACCTGATGAATCAATAAAATGTTGTGTCCTTACAATAAAATACTATTTTCTAAATGCTGTAGTTCGAATGTACCAAACAAAACTCGTTGAAATTTAGTTGCCAATTTTACAGTACTGCGAAGCAGAACATTTAAGGGGTAATCAGATGGAATAATGCCATTATTGTAGGAGTAAATACTGATAGAAATGATAAATTTGGTTTAATTTCTCTCTCTTGGGCTTGCTTGCCCTTCCAGCGTATTAAATATGTTGTAGCAAGAAGGATCTTGCTAGTTGCCAGTGGCATGCTCTTGGACCTCTCGGCCTCCAAAACTGTGAGGTAAACACACTTATTGAAAAAAATAAGTATTCACCCATTATAGCAGCACAAAATGAACTGATAATAAAAAAAAAGTTCCGATTCTTATTACAACATGAATGAATCTCAAAAGCATTTTATTAAGTAAATTAAGTCAGTTTCGAAGTAGCACATATAAGTACGATTCTATTGACACGGCACACTCACAACAGACCATCTACAACAATGGATATTAGGTAAGAGTTTCCTGGGGCTGGGAGGTGGTGAAGTGTTAGGGAGTGATTGCTAATGGGCAGAAGGGAACTTATTGGCATGATAAAAATATTTTGAAATTGAATTCTGTTGATGTATACAACTCAGTAACTTTACAAAACATAATTGAATTATATACTAAAAATAAGTACATTTTATTGAATATAAATTATTCCTCAATAAAGTTGTTCAAAAGCATGTATACACAGCAAATAAGAAAACTGGAATATATTCTAAATATTAGATATTAGAAAAATATTAATTTTTTATGTCTAACTATATTATGAATTTATATAATAAAGTAGTTATTAAAATGAAGTATGATGTCTGTGACCTACTATCAAGTGGTTCAGCAATATATCACATATATAGGTAAAGGAAATATGCTAAAATATTAATAGTTGTAGAACTACATAGAAATTATACAGGTATTATTTGCATTAGTATTCAACACCTCAAGCTGAAATGTTTTATTTTATCTTTTATTTTTTTTTTTTCTGAAACAGAGTCTCACTCTGTCACCCAGGCTGGAGTGCAGTGGCACGATCTCAGCTCACTGCAACCTCCACCTCCTGAGTTCAAGCGATTCTCCTGCCTCAGCCTCCTGAGTAGCAGGGATTAAAGATGTGCACCACCACACTTGGCTAACTTTTGTATTTTTAGTAGAGATGAGGTTTCACCATGTTGGCCAGGCTGGCCTTGAACTCCTGACCTCGTGATTTGCCCATCTCGGCCTCCCAAAGTTCTGGGATTACACATGTGAGACACCGCTCCAGCCTATTTTATTTTTTCTCTGGAGATAAGGTCTCTTTATCTTCCCCAGGCTGGAGTGCAGCAGCACAGTAATAGTTCACTGTAGCCTCAAACTCCAGAGCTCAAATGATCCTCCTACCTCAGCCTCCTGAGTAGCTGGGACTACAGGTGCGTGCCACCATATTTGGCCAATTATGTAAATTTTTTTATGGAAACAAGGTCTCACTGTGTTGCCCAGGCTGTTCTTGAACTCCTGGGCTCAAGCAGTCTTCCCATCTTGGCCTACTAAATTGCTGGTATGATAGGCATAAGCCACCATGTCCAGCTTAAAAAATCTTACAATAGACACATTGAAAAAATGTCGTATCATATTAAATGTTGGAAAAGCATCAGGAAAAATTAACCAGCCATTCTTTGTGGAAATTCTAACTAAAGTAGAAATAGAAGTAAATGGCTTTACATTTAAAGAAAAAAAACCCAATTGTTATAAACTCCAAGCACATATTGTACTAATATTGTTGAGATATTAAACCTATTTTACAGTAAATCAGAAACTAGAGAGTAATATCTGCTAATATAATTTTAATATTGTATCTACATTTTTAAATGCAATGACAGGAAATTAATAATTAGAATACATATTGAATTCTTTAATTTTTTCTGGTGACCCAATGACTTCAGTAAAAATGACTAGGTTTAATTTTAAAAATGTATAAGATGGCTGAATAAAAGTAAAATATAAAAGCAATGAGAGCATTTCTCCAGTCTTATAATAAGTGCTATAAATCAAAGAGAGAATAATGTCTTTTATAATAACAAGAAAAACTATAAAATTTAAAAGTCTATTTAAAGGAATATACTAAGGAAAACTGTGTAGGAATTTATCATGAAATAGTAATTTTCCCCAGATTAGCATATAAATTCAATGCAATTTCTATTAGAATACCAGAAGTGGGTTGGGTGTGCTGGCTCATGCCTATAATCCCAGCATTTTGGGAGGCCAAGGTGGGTGGATCACTTGAGGCCAGGGGTTCCAGATCAGCCTGGCCAGTATGGTGAAACCCCGTATCTACTAAAAATACAAAAATTAGCTGAGTGACATGGTGCACACCTGTAATTTCAGCTACTTGGGAGGTTGAGGCGGGAGAATGACTTGAACCTGGGAGGCAGAGGTTGCAGTGAGCAGAGAGTGCGCCACTGCACTCCAGCCTGGGTGATGTAGTGAGACTCTGTGTCTCAAAAAAAAAAAAAGAAAAAGAAAAAGAAAAGAAAAGAATATCAAAAGTGTATTTTGTGAACAACTGAATAAAATAATTTTGAAGCTCAAATGGAAGAACAAATACTTGTAAATAGCCAAATGAAGCACCAAAAGAACAATGAGAGAAAAAATTACCTTCCCAGGCAACAGAATATGCTGTAAAGTGTCCGGGATAAATTTAATATGGTGTTAGTATAGAATAATACATATGGATCAGTGGAACTGAGTGGAGAATCCAAAGTTAGACCCCATATATAAGATATATATATATATTTAGAGCTTTGGTGGTTATTCAATGAGAAAATATTCTCAGTAAATTGTATTGACAAAGCTAGCTGTCCTTGGGGCAAGGGGTGTTCAAATTTCTTATTTCTTACATTTACGAAATTAAATATTATGGATGGATTAAAATAAAACTTTAAATAATATACAATATTAAACTCTTGCAGAAAATAATCATAATAAGGGTGATAGGTACATGGTACACAAAGTGAGACAGACTATGAGACTGGAATTCCAGAAGTTACAAAATAAACAGAGCCAAATTGGAAAATATACAGCTTAAAAGGTACTGACAAATAAACTGACAAAAATTCATACGTAAGTAAAAATATTAAAACAATTGAAAATCAGATGATAAAGGTTGTGACTATAAAATCTGAAGAAATTTTCATTGACAAGTTGCACAAAAGAATCCATTTGAGATATAAAGAGCATGAATAAACCTTTCACAGAAGAGGAAAAGCATATATCCAACTAACTTATTAAAATGCTATAATTTACCAGTAGTCAGATAAAACTAAAGTGATATTATTTTTTACAACTACCTACTTGACATAAATTATAAAGAGCTATATAATACTCCATGGTAGAAATGTGTAAAAAGGCATACTCCTGAATTGATAGTGAAAATATAAACATATAAATATGAACGCACTATATAGAAGTGTAAACTTGAGTATGTATACATAGTTGTGTGTACATGTAGGAATAGATAGTAGTGCCTGTACAGCTATGCATCCCATAACAATGTTTTGATCAACAACAAACTGCATATAGGATGGTGGTCCCATAAGATTATAATACCATATTTTTACTGTATCTTTTCTACGTTTAGATATGTTTAGATACACAAACACTTATCATCATGTTACAATTGCCTACAGTATTCGGTACAGTAACATGCTGCACAGGTTTGTAGCCTAGGAAAAATAAGCTATACCTATATCACATAGCCTAGGTGTGTAGTAGGCTATACCACCTAGCTATATATAAGTACACTCACCTGATGTTCCCATAATGACAAAATTGCCTAATAATGCATTTCTCAGAATGTATCCCTGTCATTAAGCAATGCATGACTGTATTTACAGAAAAAATATGCAGACTCATACACTGGGAATTATGAAGGATGGGGTCAAAGAGAATAAGACTACACTAAGAATACAAATCCAAATGCATAAGCACTGTTTGCATTCATATAAACTTTCTTCATATTTTTTACTGAATAAAAAAGTTAAAAAGGAAAACAAATACAGTATTAATATGCAATGTAATATGATCCCAGGGATAATTATTTCATGCCTCTATTATTCCAGCTGCCCTCTAGCACAACTTTTTGCACTCAATCACTTCCCACTTAATTTCATTGCTTGCACCACAGGTTAAGTCTCCTCCAAACCTATTTTCACATTATCATCTTTCTACAAATGGCATCAGAGGTGTTGTACCATCTGCAAATCCAGTTCAACTCACTCAAACTATGGTGGAAGACTTTGTATTATCATCTCTCTAAGACATCTTTTTTGTCCCTCAGTTTATTTTACACATGCATTTCTAACCTCAGCTCCTCAGTATTATCCTCACTCCCACCAAATCAATGTTTGCTGTGCCAAATCGCATATTAGGCTTACTGCTATTTCCTTGATCATTATAGTTCTTTCAAATAAAATATTCCCCAGGCTCTCCCTTAGCAGCTCGTGTCATTGACTTTCCTTAAAATACCACTTTATTGCAAATTAAAAGACTTCACCCATCCTTATCCATTGATCCATTTCTGGGAATAGTCATTGAGGGTCAAAAAGATTTAGTGACTAAGATGTTCATTGAAACTCTGTTTATAATAGACACAATATCAGAAACAGCTGTATGATTAGAAGAGAATAAGTTAAATAAATTCCAGCACGTCAATACAACACTAAAGCAGGCATTAAAAATCATGACTATAAGGAGGCTGAGGCAGGAGAATGGCCTAAACCCGGGAGGCGGAGCTTGCAGTGAGCTGAGATCCGGCCACTGCACTCCAGCCTGGGCGACAGAGCAAGACTCCGTCTCAAAAAAAAAAAAAAAAAGAAAAAAAAAGAAAAAAGATTTCAAAACATAGTAATTGTTTAATTGATGAAGTTGTGTGTTATGAAACACTACAGAGATAATTTATAAGGAAACACAGTAATTAGTTTCACAGGGTGGTTTCTTATTATATTCTTCATGAATGAATGATGGTGTCACTGCCAAGACCAATTTGCGAAAAGCAATTCAAAGATACTTTAGCACACACACACAAAAAAGGGAGGTAGGAGAGTACATGGTGCTAAGCTGGATGGCTTATTTACAGAATAGAACTTGAAGATTTGGAATGGGCAGGTTACATTTTACAGTAAAGCCTTCCTAAACATTGGTTCTCTTAGTCACAGTTATGTCTAATTATGAATACTTACTTGGAGACAGTGAATTGGAAATTATATTATCTGGCATGTCTGGAGGGCAGATACTTTCTGCTATCAGTTAAATGCAATTGACAGAACTTATGTAAAATTTACATTATCAGGTACAAATTGTAAAACCTGATGTGATAGATGCCGACCCAATAGCCCTTGGCAAACTTTTTCTTCTGATCTTTAGAAGCATAAAGTCTGGAAAACTAAGTACTCACTTTTACAGTCTTCTTTACAGCTGGGTTTACCTATGCAACAGAGTTATATACCATGAGATCTAAGTAGAAGTTTCTTGGGATTCTGGGAATTTCTGCTTCCTTGATAATAAGAGGCAGATACGCCCAGCACTGTCCCTTCCTACTTTCTTCTTGCCTTCAACACAGAGACGATGCCTGGAGCTTTTCCAGCTGCCAGGAGGGAAGGGCCAAGGGGATTCCAGATATTAAACAGAGATTTGCTCAAATAATTTCAAGTGTTATAGTTTAGAGAAGTGCCTCACAGGAAAAGTAGAGAGTCTCTAGCTGGTACTAAAACATTTGGTCTAATAAATAATAAACATGACAAAATATGTGAATGCATTTTCATGATAAACATCCAAATAATACTGAAAAGTATATTAAGTGAAAAACACATACCATACAACTTTCCTTAACCCAGATGCAATTCCCTTATCAAGAGGAATAGCTGAAAATAACTAGCTGTTCAAGATCTCTGTATAAGAATTTATATCCCTACATATGTAGCATATATACATATATGGTTTAGTTTTATATGATTTAGCCAGAAATGATAATGTGTGTACCATTTTGAAACATTTCTTCATCATTTATTAATGTGACATGAAAGTTCAGATGTGTCCATACACAGATGTGTAATTTCATTCTTTTTATTTGCTATATTGTAACTCATACTATAAAGGCACCACTGTTTTATATTCCACATTGAATGAGACTTAGGTGATATTTAAGTATTTCATGCTATTCAAAATGCTGCTACATCAAACATTCAAGCACATATATTTTTTGTGCATATGTGTGTGTAATTCTTCGGACTATGTACCTAGCAGTACAATAGTCAGTGGATGATTAGATAAGCAAATTCTAAATTTTGACAGTTACTGTAAATGCTTTGTAAGTTTATACTTTTATTGATAAATAAGATACTGTGGTTTTTTACAACCTTAACAAAAATTGATATCATCTATTATTTTTGGTTATTCCTGTGAATGTAATAAGCAAATTAAACCTACTTTAGTTTGCATTTCTTAAGTTATTTTGTCAATTAAAATATATTATAATCTTTTGCACACAGACTATTCATATATTTTGTCTTCTTTTATATAACTGTCAGTTTCTTATTAATCTTAGTATCTCTCTTATATTATTGATATTAATGCTTACCTATTTAATAGAGGGAAAATAGATATTTTACCCGAATCTGTCTTTAAATTTTATCTTTGTCGATATGTTTCATTTCTACAAAGTATTTAATTTTCATATAAATTTATCAATCTTGTTCTTTAGGATTTCAGGTGCAGTCTTTTGCTCAGGCAGGCTTGCTCGTACCAGAAGATCGCAGGAGGTATTCAAAACTTCTTTTTATTGTCTTCATATTATGGCCTTAAATTAAGCTCTTTAGCCCATTTGGAAAGTATTTATATATATATTGTAATTTAGAATTTTGACTTTGTTTTCTAAGTAAAAGTTTGGTTGGTGCATTTTTTTAGTTGTTATGTCATTACGAAACATTTCAGACATCCAGAAATCACAATGAATATTATAGCAACCAATTAGGTAGCCACCATCCAGCTACATTTTTAATCACAATGTTTTTTGTTTGTTTGAGATTACAGGAGAAAAAATTCAGTATGCATACTAGTTCCTTCCATTTTATGATATTATTCCCATCTGTATTTAGAGATTATTACTCTCCTGAAGCTGCTGGGCATCATTCCCATTCATATGATTATATTTTTTCTGCATTTGTATGTAGCCACAAAGATTGAATAGGAGAATTCTCCATGATTTTCAGATTTACATTTAAGTTAGACAGACTTCTAATAAAACTCCAGAATTTCCCTCCCCACCATTTTATTTCCTTGAAATGTCTTCCAGATTATTATATTTGACTACTGAATGACTTTTATATTTAATCATATCACAGGTTTCTCTGCTTTTTTATTTTTCTTGTTCTATAATTGCCTTTTGAATGTTTAAATCTGTCTTGCTAACCCATATTTTCATAAAACGTTTTAGAATGTGTCTGTGGGAGGTAAGGATTCTCAGTTCTTGTATCACTGAAACTATTCGTGCTTTTCATTCTCTCCTGAATGTTGCTACAGCTCAGTACAGAATTCCATTGTCATCTAACATTCAGTGGTTGTCATGATTCTGCTGGGACACTCTTATTCTTTGTAGTTCATTATTTTGTAAATTCTTTTTGGAAATCTTAAGACTTTCTCATCATTCTTGATTTAATGACATTTCTGCACAACATATATGATGTAGTTTTTCATCTATTTTCCGTGGGCATTTGCAGTCCCCTCCCGTGAATAATTATGACTTCATTAGCTTGTAATGTTTTTATGTTACCTCTGATTATTTCTTTTTCCATATTTTTAATTTCTCTTCTTAGAAATCGTGTTAGATAAATAATGATTTTTCTTTCCTTTCTTCATGTAAGCACTTTAAATTCTTATATCACTAAACTTTGTTATTCTTTACTTTTAGTAAGTTTCTTCTCATTTTCAGTTTTTTAAAAATTTGTCTATTCTATCCATGGGCCTAATTAAATGTTTTCCTATTTGATAATATTTTTATTTCTTCAAGATATTGATTTGCAGGCTATGTGCAGTAGGTCATGACTGTAATCACAGTGCTTTGGGAGGCCTGGGTAGGAAGATTGCTTGAATCCAGGAGTTCGAGACCAGCCTGGTCAACATAGTGAGACATCGTCTCTTAAAAAGAAAATAATAAATAAAATTTTAAAAATATATGTATTGTCTTACTTTTAAAATAGTCATTCCCATATCCCCAAGGATATAATATCCACTCCAAATGTTTGAGAATATAAAACATATTTTTAAAAAAATTTGCATTGGCTCTGTTAACTTTGAGGCTTTGGATATTCTCCCAATTTTCAGTTTGACTGTTTACGTTTTAATTCATCAATTTACTCCTTCAAATGCTTGTTAATTTTGGGTTATGTGTTAATATTTGTATCTGGGATTCTATATACTCCTGTTCTGGGGTGCTATTTCTAATACTGCTTTTAGTGAGTAAGAGTGAACCCTGATTGCTATTAAACAGCAATGTGCCAGTAGTTTGAATTCTGGCTGTGGAGATCCCCGAGTTCCTAACTACTAATAATGTCAGTTGGCTTGCTGGATGCAGAGAATTTTTTAAAATTATTTCAGTCCAGGGATAAATGTTATTCACAGCTTGGCATGGAGGAGGACCAAGGTTTCAAACCAACCATGTAGCTTGACTGGGATATTTTTCCCAAATATATTGACAGGTTCCCTAGGACTCTTATTGTGCATCTTATAAACACTGCCCCTGAGTGAATGGTTTAAGTCATATATGGCATTGGAGTCATTTCTTTCAGGTTCAGGTTTTCAGTGTTATGGAAAGAACGCCCATTTGAAAAAGTAAACACTATAATATAAATCCTCTCATACTACTTGGGGTAGCCATGTGGCCATTGGTAAGTAAGTTAACACTTCTGAGGAACAATTTTCTTATTTGTAAGAAGTATAATAGTTTTAACACAGACTTGTAGTGAGGGTTAAAGATACCACATGTAAAATATCTTAAATAAGATTTGATGCATAGCACCTGCTTAAGAAGTGCCCCATTATATTTAAATGCATTAAATATGGTAACTGGTGAACAGTTGTCAAACAATATTTTTGTTTTGTTTTGTTTTGTTTTGTTTTTTTGAGATGGAGTCTCGCTCTGTCGCCCAGGTTGGAGTACAGTGGCGCACGATCTCGCTCACTGCAACCTCTGTCTCCTGGGTTCAAGGGATTCTTCTGCCTCAGCCTCCCCAGTCGCTGGGATTACAGTGCCTGCCACCACGCCTGGCTAGTTTTTGTAGTTTTAGTAGAGACAGCGATTCACCATGTTGGCCAAGTTGGTCTCCAACTCCTGACCTCAGGTGATCTACCAGCCTTGGTCTCCCAAAGTGCTGGGATTACGGGCGCGAGCCACCACACCTAGCCAAGATATTAACAAAGAGTTTACAGAAAATGTTTGCAAAAATGTGGGTGCCATATAGGTAAATGTTACTGGGTTCAGAGACTAAAAAATATTCATTGTATGAGGTGCATTGAAAGCTCCAATGAATAACAGTTTAAGAATTTGGAACACGCAAAAAACCAAAAATAAATCCTGCTTTTCAGCATTGACCTTGCATACTGTCTTATCTAAATGCATATGTAAGTGATTGACATTATTACTGCTTTCACATCAGATTTCATGAAGATAAGCAAGTGTTTGTGATTAAGTATTTTTATTGTGATTTAAAATAATTCATAGTTTATGCAACAACTTTGGATACTTAGCTGAAAGAATAGGAGAGAAAGTCGCTCAAGAAGCAGTGATTTATGCAGGTAACTACAAAGACAGGTAGTTTATTTGGAATCCAAATATATTTTTCCTCACTATCATTTCGAACTTTCTACAATGTATAGACAAGGGTCAGTTTAGATGCCATGATAGAACTGATTCACTTCCTCTATAGTCAATGTGATTCATTTTTCTAGAGTAAACAAAATAAATAGACCAATTGTGCAGATGGTTTGTGATCTAGATAATCTCACTATCTCAACCAGACCAATAGGTTAGTATCTAATCCATTTTATTAGTTTAATTTACAGAATAGTTTGAAAATACCAATTGGATTTCCAATTTGCTAAATTGTTTTATATGGATTCAGTTACTATACAATTTCTGATTCTACTAAGCACTTAAAATACAAACAAGAGAAACCACAAACTTTAAAAAATGTTGATAATATGCGTAAATCACATATTTTAAATAGCACATGAATCTGTTCTTTCAAAAATGAAGTGAAAAAACTAAACAACTTTTAAAAATTAAAGAAAAAATGATGGTAGAATTATTGGCTGTTTATGTACACTAGCTTTGAAGTCAAATTATGTGAATAAGAGTTTTGATTTACCTATTTAAAAGCCATATGACTTTAGGCAATTTCTCTAAACTCTCTAGGTTAATTTTTTATCCAGTCTGTAATATAGAGATAACAATAAAACACTGCATAGCGTTGAGGTGATAGCTAAAGAAGACAAGGTACACAAAACATGTTAACACAGTGAAAATAATAAGCACTGAGTAAATATTAGCTATGATTATTTCACTTGCATCTATTAAGCCCTTTTCATTCCGCATTTTACAGTAAGAAGAATAGACAAGTTTGACACATGTTAAGCAGATTTTGTTTTGACAAATACTTAAACCCAGCAAAGAAATCTCACCCAAAGATGGGCAGGTTTTCTGTATATTTTTGTTCATCCCCGAACCAATGTAACATAAGAATTGAAGAAAAAAACAAACCCTCTAATTGGGTTCTCCATGTAATCAAAACTGAAAATTAGATCAGCATTTTGGAAAGATAATGAATTTGTGAAACAAATAAACAATTGATTAGCAAGTAAATAGAGACATCAACTTCTTTATTTTTTGATCTTTTTAACTACAAGTTAAGTTAGAGATGATCAGAGAAGTTAAAATTTAGGATTGGGAAATCTTTATTATCCTTAATTATAATACAGAAACTTACATGCTAGCCGACCTCCTAGTACAAAAAATCAAACTATGTTTTAAGTTAAATTTATGTTGACTGGGTCTTTTTATTGTAACTAAGTTCTTTTCACTGTTTTCATTTCTTCTAAATAGCACTGAACACTAAATCACTAAATATAGCTAAATATTTTGAGTAGATTCAATGACTGTATGAAAAACCAGGCATATAAATAATTTATTTTATATATTTTAAGTTCTAAAACAATTGCCGGATGTGAGTTGTTGACACTTAGAGTATAAAATTGTGATGGCTGTTTTTCATAGTATCTTAAAATTTTAAGTTCTTATTTAGTTCCCGTATTTTTGCTTTGTCAGGAAGATTTGTTATTTACATATGATAATGAACTTAATCATTATTTTAACACTTGAGTATAAAGAGAAGAGGACCTGAAGTCTGTCAGGATGATTTACACAGGTGTTTATACCACATCAGGAGTCAGAGACATTTCCTTCTTCATTTAAGTGTTCACTCCATGAACTGTTCGTGCCATAGAGACCATCAAAAGTTATTCAATCTGGTATTGGGGAGTGGGGGGAACAGAAAAGGGCTATTTGTAAAACAGAAAGTTACATTTCTCAATTTCCAGAAGCTTTACTTAATATTCATTTAGACGATACCTAAATCAGCCATTATTTAGTCATTTTAAAAATACCTTTAGCTTTACTGTTAATTTTTTGATATTCATATTTTTAAAAAATTTTTGTAGCTTCACCAGATTCCAGCTTTAAGTACATTAATTTTAAAAGTCCTGCATATAATGAAGCAGTTTGGAAGAGACCAAAACTCCACTGAGAACAACTGAAAAAGCTGAATATATTTTAAAAAATATTCTTGGATGCTTAGGAGTACAACTAAAGCAGGCAGAAATGGAGGGCTCAAGACAATAGAGAGAAGATACAACAATGAACCAGGAGTCTACACTCAAAACTGTTAAGCATATTTAAAGTGCTGAAAAAAATAAATAACATAGAATTCTATATCAATAAAAAGTGGCTTTAGGCCGGGCGCGGTGGCTCAAGCCTGTAATCCCAGCACTTTGGGAGGCCGAGACGGGCGGATCACGAGGTCAGGAGATGGAGACCATCCTGGC